>NW_021374281.1:0-2688 GCF_001605985.2 Dendrobium catenatum
AGCTAATGAACATCTCCATGAATACATGGAAGGGGCTCCACATCAATTATACCCAAGGTGCCTACATGGGGGAAAATGATGACATTTGAGGTTACTCTGGGGCTGTTTGGTTGGGGGAAAAGTTAATGCAAAGAATAGTAAATGTTTTGCTTTTTCAATTTTTGGTGTTTGGTTGGTCATGAAATAAAGTAAAATTTTGAAGTATTCATAATCCCATGCGTTAATTCATTTTCGTGTAAAACCCGCTCAAAAACGAGCGAAAAAGGAATTATGCAGGGGAGAGAGAACAACCCACGGAACACATCTTTGTTTCTTCCTCCTCTGACGGGAATTATCGTCAGTGTACACAAGAGTGGAGACCTCAGCCTCTGTCGCCTTCCGCCTGTGAAATCACGCCCTTCCTCTTTCGTTTGCTCTATTGCGCACGCAAGGCCTGTCAATCCATATGATTCTTCTAATTTGCCAATATCTGCTTCGAAGTGGCATATGGGGTTGGCCTGATCGAAGCGGGGGCCTAGATGAGATGCTCCTTCATCGCTCTGAGATATGCATTTCCACTACTGAGCAATGCAATGCATGTCACTCCGTTTAGGAACCTGGAGCTGCAGGAAGGCCAGACCACTTCTATGTTTTATTCTTCTAGGAATGTTAAACCGGCTGGTGATTAGTTGGAGGACTTCAATATGGCAAATAAATTCAATTTGGGAACAGGCACACTAGGTTCTCGATTGAATGTCTCATCCAAATGGGCCTCTCATTTTACTTTACTCTACATATACCCAACCAAACAAAAAAGTTCCCCTGCATTCACTTTACAGACAACCAAATTGCCTCAACTATTTACTTTACACTGCATTTACTTTACATTGTATTTACTTTATATTGTATTCACTTTACAGCCAACTAAATAGCCTCTATGTAAAAAATGAAAGTATGAATGAGCATGCATAACTTCTTAGGTGTCCTTCCTAAGGAGCTCCTACATGTTGTTATGTTTTATATGTGATGCCTATTGCACTTTGTTTTATGATAACTTATTTTCATGTTGGCCTTACGAACATATTGAAGCTTACCCTTGAGTTTTACTTAACATGCCATGCCTTTCAACTAAGTTATCTCATTTTTATTTATATTTGGGCATCATATAGGCAAGGATGAATATGAAAGTGGTTAAGCGATAATAAGTATAAAGGTCTGTTGGACCAAGTGACACTTAAAAGCATTTTGCTCTGACCATTTTCCTTCATCAATATTTAGATGGGGAGATTAGACCTTTTCCTTGCAAAAGTTTTTATGTTTTAATTACTTCATGATGTAATGATGATTGTAGAATGCTTGTGGGCCCAAGGCCATCTTTTGAACATAATGAATCTTTTTATTAATGTTGAGTAATTCTTTTTCTGCCAATTGAATATCTTCTTGCATAAACCAGTAAATTTTCACTAGGTATAGCACTTTTCATGTTTCATTATTCCTAAATGCTTTAGTCGTGCCAAGTACTTTCCCAATAAGAACTACTTTACAACCTCACTAGTATGCTTCTCTTCTCATCCAAGAAAAGTCTTATCTACTCCGTAATGATTCAAACTCACAAAAAACCTCTTTGCAAGGTTTAGGAGCATTATAAATTAGTTGCCTCTAACAAAAAAATTCACTTAATTCATCATTAATAATATGAGTGGCCATAAAACTATCTTTGCTTGGGTAACAAGAAATAACATTCACATCACTTTAGCCCTTAATATTTAAAGCTCATCAAATCCTTCTTTTTAAAACAAATAATGGGGTATTTAATAGTACTTAAATTGAAACATGGCAACCTACAATATATGATGGCATAAAATCTTTTGTTATTCTCAATTCGCGATCATATTAGGGCATTAATTTTGTCAATTTCTTACTCATTTTATTTATTTTACCAAACTAATCTAGAAAATAAAGACAACGACATTACTAACTTGCATTGAAAAACTCATATGAACTTTTGCACTCTTAATAGAATAACAATAATATAATTAAGCTTTAAAAATGACATGCACTTACAATAAAGATAAAATATCCAACCTTACACTTTGTTGGAAAATTAAGACACAGACTATGTCAAGGTAGTACTACATGAAGAGACCATACAACAAAAAAATTGATAAGAAAAACTTGGCATGAAGCAAGCAAACGTTTGCTTGCAAATTATGAGAAATTTATTTTGACTTTTTCTTTTTACCATGAGAAAAGCGAAGACAAAGGAAATAGGGAGCAAGGATTGAAAGTGAATGGGAAGAAATACTGCAAAAAAATTGTTCTAATAGCCAGCTTATGCGGTGTAGCAAGCAAACGTTTGCTTGCAAATTATGAGAAATTTATTTTGACTTTTTTCTTTTTTTTTTACCATGAAAAAAGAGAAGACAAAGGGAATAGGGAGCAAGGATTGAAAGTGAATGGGAAGAAATACTGCAAAAAAATTGTTCTAATAGCCAGCTTATGCGTTCAAAACATGGTTAAAGCATCAATAGGGGTGGAGTGATGCCTATGGGGGTACGATCCCCCACAAAAGTAAAAAAAAAAATTATAATAATAATTTTAAAGTTGAAGACATGCACATAAATTTAAAAGTATAAATTATTAAACTAATTAGGTTTAGCTTTTCAATAATTTTCCAATTTTTAATTAATGAAATTAAATTAAATATAA
>NW_021374282.1:0-890 GCF_001605985.2 Dendrobium catenatum
AAATATCAGGTAAAAGAGATTAGTGATAGAAACTGTGTATTTCTATAAACATAAAAGAAGAAATTCTGATCATCTTAGCTCCAAAGCAAGCTATGAAAAATATCAAGTTACATGAACAAATTAGATTTATAATTGTTCAATGGGACTTTATCCAAATGATAATACTCATTAAAAATTAATTTTAAAAGTTTCATGGTTAAATTATTGTGACTGGGTTGTGGCTAAGTAAAGGAGCACCTTGAATCGAATTGGCCACTATAATGGATTTTGTTAAGTGAATGATAGGAAACACTTTAGATCTCAAATATTTCCTTATCAATTTTCAAAAAACAGCGAGCTTCTACAAAAAAATCGGCACAAAACCACGAAAAACAGAAGACAATTTGTATTATTTGATGAAAGCGAAACGGAAAATAGCAAGATACAATTTATCCTCTTTGAGAGGAGGATCGATCTCTCCCATATCTTTAGACACTGCTAGAGCCCAAAGAAAACCTTAATCTAAGATATCTCAAATTTCAGCCAAATTCAAGATGCCCCAATCCTAACAAAGTATTTAATGCATACAAATCAAAAGGAAATCTCTAAACAGTCCATACTTTCAATTTCCCTCCTAAACTTTCTCAAAATTCCTTCCTAAAATATTGGTGATGCTTTTCTGGAACTAATGAAAACAATTGATCACACCACCTCATCAAAATCCATATGGATCAACGTTCTATGGAATTGCCCTTTTGTCGATTGATTGGTCCAATGTTTACAATTTCATAGTTCGTCATAACTGACCTAAAAGTATTGTGAATAAGAAAATTTTAAGCATTTGATTGCCTGAGTATTTTTTGGTTCAAGCACAAGTGCAGCATTCAATAAAGAAAACATCTGTGCTCTTA
>NW_021374283.1:0-255 GCF_001605985.2 Dendrobium catenatum
GATTTACAATCAACACGGCCATCATCGGGGTGTTTGGTGGTCATTTCTTTTAATGGATTGAACCTTGTCAACTCTGTCGGGCTTATCGACAGAGGATCGGGTTTTGTAGGCTTTGAGCCTTTATTAATGAATTCATATTGATTGTAGGCCTTGAAGGCCTAATATGAATGTATGAATGTATTGAAACAAATACATTGATCCCCACAATCATGTATTTTTTTAAAGGTTCGAACCCTGTCGACTTCTATTGATCCG
>NW_021374284.1:0-1014 GCF_001605985.2 Dendrobium catenatum
TCCAATTAGGTGGGTGTTTCTATGCCTACTGATATATTATTTAATATATAACTAATTAAGATTTGTCACAAATAGAATAACACTTAATGAAAGCTGAATGAGCCATTATTTTATCTTAAATGTCATTAAGATAATATTCATAGTATTAAAAAGCTTGTATGAAAACAATCATAGAGAAATTTCCCTTGATTGATTTATTTATTTATTTGGCTTCACTTTTTTCCTCCTAAGAAAGAATCTTAGTTAACCATATCAAATCTTGTCCTTCTTTGTCTCTTGCAAAGGAATCCATGTTAAATCAAAATAATTCATAAATAATTTTAGCACATGTACATGCATTATTAAATAAATAGAAGTTTGGACACCCTTTCAACTACTCAATATTTTGGACAAATACCAAAATCTTGCATTTGGTTTTTATTCTGTCCTAATTAATTTGATATGGCTTTAGCTATATTAGTGTTGTTTTAATATGATTTTTTCATATAATAATTAGTGATTTTCAAGAAAATGGAAACTCAAATTTCCTTTGGGGCGGTTTCCTTCCTGTTTCTTAAAAAAAAAATTATAGTACAAAAATTTTAATTTTTATGCTAAAACGCCATTTTGAAAAGCAATAAGAAAGCTGTCCCAAACAAGGTCTCAAGCGAATTAGAATAGCACTTACAAAATGTATTCATCATTACGTATAAGGTCTGTTGTAGAATGCAAGAAGGATCATATTGATACGATATCATGCTCTTCATACACTGTGACATCTTGGATATCATCTGATGAATGTTGTTATAGATCATTAGATAACATATGTATACATATACAATATTTCTCATAGTAATTATTAAAAAGTCACTTTTTTCAAAGTGTTGGCTCCCGTCTCTCCGTCTGCTAGGGTTTCGCCCTTTTAGGGCTTCTGCCCTTGCGCCGCCATTCTTGCCGGCGGTAAGCTTTTAATGGCGAAAAAATTGCTTGATCCTGGTGTTTCCTTTCGGGTAAGCAACCTAAATCCTTTAAGGA
>NW_021374285.1:0-918 GCF_001605985.2 Dendrobium catenatum
AAGTCTTATATTTAATATTGTAAATTGTAAGTTGTTTACTATTTTATATTTTTGAATAATAATAAAAAAAATTTAAAATTATTTAAGCCGATCCTAAATCTGGATCAAAAAAATTGAGGAAACCCAAAATTTTAATGAAATAATTTAGGCCCCCTCAATAAATTTTCTGGATTCGCCACTGGCTAACAACATTCAAGTGCAGAATCAAGCCATAACTCTGCAAATGTTGTCATAATTAAAACCATAAGGTGGATATAAATACCGAACCACTTCAAAAAACAAGTCTTTTTTTTTTTAATTTTCTCGCCTAGCGTTCAATTTAACGAGCTTTATATATATTAATTAAATCAGTTTCAGGCAAGTTCATATACAAACGAAAAGCACCATTATGTTGCCTCGAAAGAGCAAAGATTTCAATAAGTAGCAATCCATAAACGAGCAATAGCATAACCCTAAACAGAAGTGAAATTATTCATAGATAATCATCCAAACCTTTCTAACCCACTTAGTATTTTAAAAGACAGGGATAATTCTCCAAACCTGATCGCGGACGGGGATTTCCAAAGCACTCTCGGCTATGCCGCCGGATACCTCCGGGCGGCGTATGAAACGGAAGCGCTGCTTGCACATGGGACAGCGGGATTCGACCTTGGCCCATTCCATGATGCAGACGAAACAGAAGTAGTGGTCGCAGCTATCGATCCAGCCGCGGGCCGCCAGGCCGCCGTCCGAGAAGCAGATCCCGCACACTGCTCCGTCTCCGATTGCTGCTTCTCCCATCTTCTCCTTCCCTTTTGGACTTGGAGTTCTCTGGCGTTTGATTGGGAGGCCAGAGGCATCCATCGTTCTCGGAACAACATTGCTCGAACCGACCAGAAGCTTCCATTTATATAGAGGTTATGCTTTTAGCCCGACCCC
>NW_021374286.1:0-325 GCF_001605985.2 Dendrobium catenatum
AATCTCATGGTTACTACGTAAATATTCATAATATATTGACTTATTCAGATCATTGAAAAGACATAATAAATATACTAAAAAATATCAGGAATTAACTTTACATAACTTACCTTCCTGATCATTGATCTCTTCAAAACCTACACCACGCAGCCTTTTCCTTTGATACACTAATCCAAAACTTTCTTTCTGCATAAATATACGAATAACCCTACAATACGAATAAGTTACAATCATTTAAAAATGTTACCTAATTTAGATAACATAAAAGATAACAATGATTACTATAATTTTTACCTTCGTCTTCTCTTAAATTTCTTCTTTTAAA
>NW_021374287.1:0-348 GCF_001605985.2 Dendrobium catenatum
TAAATTTCGAATAATATATATAATTGAACAAAAAAAAATTATTTTGTATTTTTAAGGAGAAATGTATAGAAAATTCGTTTTTGAATACAATTATCACTAATGAGAGATAACCCCTTAGTATATGTAAACTACTTATTCGAATCTAAAATCATTCAAAACATCAATGCCCACTATTTCTTAATTAATTTATTATTAAATCCTACAAAAAAATGAGAAACCTTTGTATAAATTTATAATTAACAACTTACATTCTTGTAAGAAATAAAAAATGGTAAATTTGTGCCCAATTAATAAAAATTTCTAGCTCCTCCGATCTTAATATCAAATTTTCTTTGAAAATTTAATTTT
>NW_021374288.1:0-277 GCF_001605985.2 Dendrobium catenatum
ACACCCTTTTCAGAGATTTTTCAAACATTTCAAAACCCATTCAAATGGCCTCTGATTCAGGGTCTATCACTTACAAAGTGATAAGACATGTCTCTGAAGATTACCCTCCAATTTTGAGCACATTCTGAGGTCTCTAACCCCAGAATCTGAAATGAAACCCAAAGGCTGTAAAACCTTTAAATATTTACAGCCTATGCCACTGGACAATGTCACCTTAAAGATTCTGACCTTAGAGCCTTCACCAAAGCCTTTAGTCACTTCCAGACTATTAATCTTG
>NW_021374289.1:0-503 GCF_001605985.2 Dendrobium catenatum
CCATCGGACACATTAACCAATCAGAATGATCCACACAATACTTACTCACAGACACGCCAGACAGACATTAAACTCCTCATTAGACACGACCGAAATAGGAATATCAATAAAAAATTTTCGACGCAGCCAAGTTAACTGAAGGATTGCAAGCATCCCCAACCACAGAATCAAAACAAAATTCTTCCTCGTCATCAACATCATCAAATATAGGAGAAGTAACCGAGGTGGGGTAGATGAGGAAAAAACATTATTCACCAAGCAGCCACCCACATTAGAATCAATACCCACATTCTCCAAATTGTTTTAGTTTCCCTCCTCAAGAGACATCGCACAGGCTACAAAATTTGAAACATTACCACCAATCACAGACCCAGAAATCAAAGCAATCGGGCCCTCAGAGACCAGAGCCACCGGACTAACCTCGCAGCTAACATCGATAGCTTCCACCGGAATACAAACATCCCTCCTCCGCCTCTGCCTCAGTAATATCCAACTAAGAAATC
>NW_021374290.1:0-249 GCF_001605985.2 Dendrobium catenatum
CCTCATCATCATTAATGGCTTCCAAGCCATATACTGTATTCCTGTGTTTCACAATAAGCCAACGAAGCAGACGGTCTTCCTTGTTTAGGTACTGGAGTTCCTTGGGGAAGGAGGGTGGAACCATCATTGTCATCTGCATCAGGTGACCCTGAGCAATGCAACAAAATGCAGTGAGCCAACAACTTATATGTAGTGAAATCGAAAAAAAAAAACAAAGTAAATTCCATTTACTTTCATCAATAAATCAAT
>NW_021374291.1:0-309 GCF_001605985.2 Dendrobium catenatum
CAAACACGACCTACATCCACTCCCCAGAGGCACCCTCAGAGTATTGCACTAATACCACTAGTGACTCTCCTTTTGCATCCACAGCAAGATGGAGAAGCCTTTATAAAACTCTCCTCCACCACTACCCGGTGCGGCAGAGAACCATTATTCTTTTACACTCTTTAAGTGTTGGCAGAGAACCGTCCATCCTTTCATACTCTCCAAGTGTGAGTAGAGAACCCTTCGTCCTTTCACACTCTCCAAGTGTAGGCAGAGAACCCTTCATTCTTTCACACTTTTCAAGTGTGGGCAGAGAACCCTTCGTCCTTT
>NW_021374292.1:0-233 GCF_001605985.2 Dendrobium catenatum
TGGACCCGTGCGGGTCTACAGGCGGCAAGGGAGGGGGTGGCCGAACCGGGTGAGGCAAGGGGGAGAAGTCACGGTTGGCCCCATGGGCCCACCCACTTAAGTATTTGGGCATCAAGGGGGGCGGCTGGTTTTGGGGGGAAAATGGAGGGTGGATGATGGGGGGCAATTTAGGGATGAGGGGAAATTTGTGGGATTTTATGAAAGGAGCCATTAGGGTTTATTTTGGGGGCTAT
>NW_021374293.1:0-223 GCF_001605985.2 Dendrobium catenatum
CTCACGGGATCTGGTCGAAGGGGTGCGAGAGGCAGCGACGGGTAGAGGAGATGGGTTTGGCCGACTGGAGGTTCGGTCGTGCGGGAGGTGTCCGGCTGAGTGGGGATCGACGTCGGACAGGGAGGTCGGTCGGGCAATGATCCCGATCGGCTGGCTTCAGCAGGATGGGGTCGGAGGTTGAGGCTGTGGGATCGAAGGCTGTGAGGTGGAGTTCGTGGAAGAA
>NW_021374294.1:0-253 GCF_001605985.2 Dendrobium catenatum
TACCAGATAAAAATCTTCAAGAAAATACTCAAAACGTGCACAAATATCATCTCATAAACATACCAAAGGTTATGTGGTAAAACTTTTACCAGTACAAAATAATAGTAGAATTTCACTAATGGAACCAAAATTCGAAACAGAAAAGTCATCAAAATCATCGTTTCTGAAAATTGAGAAAGGCGGAATGTGCCTTACCTCGAGTGGGTCAACTTTCTTAACTGCAGCTACGGACGGAAACGGACATAAGTCGCCC
>NW_021374295.1:0-200 GCF_001605985.2 Dendrobium catenatum
CTTTTCAGTACATTTTTTTTAACTAATTTTTTTTATTATGAAGCTATTTAAAAAGTAGTAAAAAATATGTCCTAAATGAAATCTTAATTGTTCAAGTAAAGTTAAATTAGATGATATAATGAATATTAAATTATTTAAATATAATATGCATTATCTAATATTTAAAATTTTTATAAGTGAATATATAGATGAATGAATAT
>NW_021374296.1:0-416 GCF_001605985.2 Dendrobium catenatum
CCTTTGGATATGGCACCTGATCATACTCTGATGGGTATGGGCGACCTTTTCCTACCAACTTCTCTGCCTGTTCAGCCGCTATAATGGCCTTAATCTTTTCGCTAATTAAGCCATCAAGCTGTGATGCAGTTACGGGTTCAGAGACACTCGCCACATTTTGGGGAATGCGCTGGCGAGTTGGATCGTCATTTTTATCGCCACCTTGAGGCACACCTTTCACTCCTGAGGCTTGTGGCGCTTGAGGATTTTGAGGATTTACAGCTTGGTTGACAGGCTGAACCGGTGCAGGACCCACAGAAGTGGTCTTCTGCATCATCTCCATCATAGCCGTCATCTGAGTCATCATCTCAGTCATTTTATCATTCAACTGAGAAATTTTTCTGTCCTTCCTTCGCATCTGTCGCCTCATTTGATTT
>NW_021374297.1:0-466 GCF_001605985.2 Dendrobium catenatum
TTTATTATTTATTACGTCATCCGGTTCGACCCCGGTTCGCTGTGAACCTCTCTTTCTTCCGGTTCGTTGTCCGGTCCGGTTTTCACAGCCTTGGATTAGAGTCAATAGTCATAAGAGCAAATTCATCAGGTCTAGAGGAAAGATCTTCAAGAGGTGACGGAGGTGGGGGAACAGGTTGAGGGGTGTAACTGAAAAAGGAGAGTCGAAGAGATCCATCAAGGCGTTGATGAGTATGGAGAGCTTGGGGAACGAGAAGTGCCAAGGTGCTATTGGAGGGTCGGAGATTCCACGAATGACCTTGGAGCTCGAAAATAGTGTGGCGTCTGTCAGGAATGACTGAAATGTCATGGGAGGCTAAATAATTGGCAACGCCGGATATATTATAACGGAATCCAGTATGGCTGGTGTTAGTGAGACGAGCCATTAGAGCATGAGTACCCATGGCTGTCGACAATGATTCTTTTGT
>NW_021374298.1:0-225 GCF_001605985.2 Dendrobium catenatum
CTCCCTCTCATTAGAAGCCCCACAAAATCCCCTTCCCACAACCCTAGCCGCCGGCCCTCCTTGGATCTTGCCGCCGGCCACCACCACCATCCCGGCCAACCACCTCCCCGACACTCCTTCCCCTTCCGGCCAACTCCCCTCCCTCATCCTATGCTGAATTTGAAATTTAGAATTCAAATTTTGAATTATTTCCAAATTTGGAATTCCAAATTAGGAAAGTTTGCA
>NW_021374299.1:0-230 GCF_001605985.2 Dendrobium catenatum
AATTATATGAAATTCATTTGAAAATTTAATCTAAAAGTTGATTGTCATAAGGTATGCAATCTAAAACTAATAACCTTAGGTCAATCATAGAAATTCATAAAATTTAAGAAGTGTTATAATATTATAAGTAAGAAGAATTTATCAAAGACATGATTCAATTTAGACATTCAAATATAGAAAATCTTTAGAAGAGAGATGTATAAAAAATTATATATTTCAAAGTTCAATAG
>NW_021374300.1:0-959 GCF_001605985.2 Dendrobium catenatum
TGAAATAAAGTGGTATGTATGTAAATCCCCCAAAAGTCATCCCAAAGACCATTGACTCTCCAAGATAGCATAAGCATCAAATTTGAGAATCTCATCAATTTTGAAAGAGATTCTCCTTGTAAAAAAATTAAAAACCTCTAAAAGCCTTGGAGACTTTTATAATGCCATGTTGACAATCATTCCCTCTTACAGAACCAATAGACGAAAAAAACAAAGATAAAGGAGTGATCAAAGAAAAGAACATAACATAGATATAACAATTTGGGAGCAAGGGGAGAGATTGTGCCTCGAAGAACATTGTAAGCAAATTGGTGGGTCAAGGAAATACTTTTTTTTTAACCAAAGGAAATACTTAATTGAACAAGTTGGTGGGTCAAAAAAATTAAGTTTCATTAAAAGAACCGTAGAAGATGGGAATGGATACTCTCCAATTACCTTGGCAACTACTTGCTGTAGGCTTTTACCCAGCAACCCAGTTGCATAACAAAGCAAATCCACCGACGGGTTCATCAATAACTGCACAAACACAACAGTTGCAAGGTTATCAATAGGACGCAGAAAGCAATAAATAATGCTTAAACTATTTGAGTTTTTTTTTTTTTTTTTTTGGGAGTGAAGCATTACTAGGTAAGTCTTTGGGTCTCCATCATCTTGTATCATCAATATATAGATAACTTGTTGGCGTAGGAGAAAAAGGATAGACTTCAACTTGGGACAAAAAATAAGAAATAATCCACACTAAGGGGTCAGTTGTTTCCTAGGACATAAAAAATATATTTTTATAGAGAAGTGGTAAAGGAAATGGGCTCATGTTCACCTTAGTTCAATCAACAAGCAGATTCAACAATCAATTCCCTACCAGAGAAACAAAGTGGTGGTTGCCCACAGATGCACGGGCTATCCAAGGTACTCCATGGCCACTTGATAAGAATAGTTGCTAAGATCATGGACCGTTTACT
>NW_021374301.1:0-555 GCF_001605985.2 Dendrobium catenatum
TTTATTTCATACTATTAATATATATAACATCTAAAACTTTAATATTACATTTTTATCATTTATATAATTTTTTAATATAATATATTTCATTCTTACCACTTATACCATCTTATAAACTTTAATATTTCATTCCATGCTCCCCATCTTTTCTCCTCTCATCCTCTTAAATCTATGTTCTAACATCAGCAAATCTTTGCTCAATTTCTCCACCATTTGATGAAGAAACACTTCAGAGAGGGGGGAAAGACGTTAAAGTTAGGCACAAAAATATCAAAGTAATCTTGGGAGAATTAAGGTTATAAGGTCTACCGCGCCCCAGCGATCTCTCCATCACGGCAAACGCCCACCTCGAGCGTCATGGCCTTCTTGTTCCCCGCCTTGGAAGACGAGATAACTCTGCAACAGTTTCGCCTTGGCGCCTGCACACATGGAAGAAGAAGCAAGCATGATTTTTAGGAGAAAAATTAATATCCTTTATAGAAAATTTTAAATCAAGCAGGTATAATATATTGAAGGCCGTTATTTCAATTTCAATGGGTTTGTATTTGTCTTTGA
>NW_021374302.1:0-519 GCF_001605985.2 Dendrobium catenatum
TATCACAATATCTCACACATTAGAAATGACTATGTTATATTTATCATAGAATTAATGAACTTCTTCAATTGAATCATTTCATCGATTATCTCTAATATTTTTATTATATATGTATTTTTGGCATTTTAATCAAAATTATGACGTTTATGATGTTATGATACATGTTTTACAAGATTTGAGACAATTTGAAGTTGAGTTCGATATAGGGCAATTTTGTGGATGATTTCATGAGATTTGGATTTGAGCAACTCGAGGCTTTTGATTTTTTTTTTTTAAATTTTTATATTTTTATTTTGTTTTCCTTTTTAGGTTTTTGATGACTTCAAATTTAAGGAATTTCAGGTTTAAGAAGAATTCACAATTAATAACTTGTTGAACCAATGCTCTCATAATGATTGATTTGTACTCCCCTGGCTATTTGTGTAGGTACCCATTTGCAGGTATCTTGCAAGTTACGTTCGGGTCGAACAGAAGAAGGATCCACTCTTCTCTTGGAGTTGTTCGAGGGACTCGCTCATG
>NW_021374303.1:0-292 GCF_001605985.2 Dendrobium catenatum
TGGTGATCATAGTGAAATCCTTCAAAGGAAGAATTGTTGAACAATGAAGGCATTGTTCTTTTGGAGCAAAAATAAGTGTAAAAATCTGAAGAATCTCAAGGAAGATTTGAAGAAGGATATTATTGAACTCCAAAACAAAGAGGCCGATGGAGTTGGCTGGACTAATGAGGACCTCATTTTTCTTAGAACTAAAGTGCATGAGCTTAATGTAACTTTGAACCGGTTAGCTACATGGTGGAATCAAAGGGCAAAGGTTAGATGGCATGAAGAAGGTGACAACAATTCAAAGATG
>NW_021374304.1:0-236 GCF_001605985.2 Dendrobium catenatum
AAGGGTGAACCGTATATGTTGGCGTTGACCTTCCTAATTTTAGGAAGATACAACCTTAAGGTCGACTAAAGAGAGTCCTTAAGAAAATGCAGTCAACTAATGAAAACAGAATCAACCAGTCAATCATCTGTCCAACCAAAGTGAGAGGATAAGAGAAGGAAAATCTCAAAGAACCAAATAGAATTCAATGATCACCTACGACAAACATCTAAGATGATACAGAAAGAAGGGAAATA
>NW_021374305.1:0-2654 GCF_001605985.2 Dendrobium catenatum
ACGTCGGGCGGTGGTCTGGCGAAGGTGAGGGCTTCAAGTGGTGCTCCGGCAGAGCAAAGACGTTACGGTGGAGGTGAGGGCCTCAAGTGGTGGTCTGGAAGAGGTGAGGTCCTTAAGTGGTGGTTCGGTAGAGCTCAGGCCCTCAAGTTGGGGTCCGGCGGAGCAACGTTGTTAGGCGGTGGTCCGATGGAGGTGAGGGCCTTAAGTACTAGTTCGACGGAGCTCAGGGTCTTAAGTAATGGTCAAGTGGAGCACAGAGCAGTGGTGGTCCGGCGGAAAAACGACGTCAGGCGATGGTCCGATGGAGGTGAGGGTCTCAAGTGATGGTCCAAGAGAGCAACAACGTCAAGAGGTGGTCCGGTGGAGGTGAGGGCCTTTAGTGGTGGTTCGGCGGAGCTAAGGGCCTCAAGTGATGGTCCGACGGAGCAACGACCTCAAGCGATGGTCCGACGGAGGTGAGGACCTCAAGTGGTGGTCCGACGGAGCAACGACGTTAGACGGTGATCTAACGGAGGTGAGGGCCTCAAGTGGTGGTCCGGCGGAAGTCCGGTGGTGGTTGAGGTGAAACTTCTTCCTTCTCTTCCATCTCTTCTTCCATCTTGTTTGGGTCCCGTCTCAAGAGAAATGAGGGGACTATTTATAGATTTTTGGAGTGGCATGTCTCGTAAATATGTGAGAGATCAAGGGTAAAGGGGGAGTGGTTGGATGGACGGCCGATATTGAATCCCTTAATCGTGCACCGTTCGTTAGACATTTAAAGGTCTTAATGATGTCGGAGATCTTGGGCTCGTTGGATTCGTCTCGTCGAGCTGCTCGATTTTTCCATAAGCTCTTTATGTTTGGAAACCGTTTGGTAATCCAAATCTTGGTTCGAACCTTCTAACAGCGCCTCAAGTCCTTGATTTGGGCTCATTTGGGCTCGGATTGAGTCGAATTTGGTGTCGTTGGGTTTGTATTTCCAAGAAGCTCAGTTTAACTGTACGTTTGCTAAAATCGGAGTTCATGTGATCCCAGATTTAATTTTTGAAGTTTCCAGCTTGATTTTGCCTCGAGATTCGTGACCGATCGAGATAATTTTTTTTATGATATATCAATAGGATATCATTTCTATTGATGACTAGTAACTTAAAAGCCGCATTGACTCAATTTGTAACTTAAGTGCTGACAACTTATTAAATCCAATTTATGTTAACATTACTAATTGATTAAATTTGACCTAAAGATATTAGATATGCATAATTTTATAAAAATCATTCCACTAGAATGTTATCAGTGATCCCTTTTCAATCAAATAATTATAATTTTATTAAACTCATTATTTTTATTTTTAAAAATCATTCATCTCACCAATTTTATCAAAAAAAAAAAAAAATGTTAGCTCTTAAAAAAAAATCCGATTAAAAGCTTCATATATATATATATGGAGGGAGAAATTATTTTGTGCAGAGTGTGAATGAGAAGAACCATCCAAATTGTTGAGTATTTATTGAATATTTGTTGAGTATTTATAAATTCTTAGCAAATACTCAATAAATAAAAGTAGATCAGCAAATACTCATAAAATACTTAGCAAATATATTCACTGAGTATTTAAAAATATACAACAAATAATAAGTAAATATGTATTAAATCTAAACGTTCTTCCCATCCGAACTCAAATAATAATTGCTCTCATATTGGTGTAAAACACATGTGCCAAAAAATAATCAGCAAATAGATTTTATAATGCATCCATCCATTAATTAATTTATTCAATCAATCAATGATAAAAAGAGCCTTCTGTGCAATTCGATGGATGAAATCTGAGCCGTTGATTCTTCAAATCAAACTCCCATATATGTTCCTGCTGCAGTATATTCCCAATCGTGGAAACCCCCGGCCAAGGCGTAGAACTAAACCCGATACACTTAACCCCATCAGCCACATCAATCAAATAACTCTTCCTCGGCGGCGTCAGATTCCCCGATCCCGTAAAATGAACAGTCAAGCCCGGCACCGCAGTTGCAGCGGCCGCCGCCGTCGTCCAATTATAGCAATACTGAAACGGATCAATCTCGACACGGGGCACGTTAATCAGCTGGGTACTTATCGCAGAAACAACAGCTTTATAAGCCGGTTCGGCGAGAATCGTCAGCGTCGTGCCGGAATCCAGAATAGCTCCGCCGCCGCTACTATCGTTCCAAACACTGGCCGGAATTGGAAGGAGTTCGCCAGCCACTGAGATTCCGGTGACGGAAATATAATAGAAAGGCTGGAGCTTTGGTTCGAGGATTAGGCGGGCAGAGGGGGAGTGAGGGAAGAGGTCGGGGTTCGGGCCGAAGGTAAGATGACCGGTGGCGTTTCGTGGGCTGAGATGGTCGACGAAGCAGTAGGAGAAAAGGTTACCGAACTTGGCGGTGGCGCGAGAGACGAAGGTGTTCGGACCGTAGCCGAGGGCGAGCACACCGTCGGCTGAGATGAAGCTGGATCCCACAGAAGTGGATGTGCAGCCGATTATTAGACCTTTTAGTTTCATTCGGTGTCCGTTCAGTAATTCGACCGTTGCTGACTCGTTGGCGAAGATGCCTTGGGCCGATGAGCCTTCGGCGTACCTGAAGTAAAATTAGCAAAATATATATATATATTTTTTAATTATTAAATAACATTTGAATATA
>NW_021374306.1:0-391 GCF_001605985.2 Dendrobium catenatum
GAGGTCAACAAAAATTACAAGAAAAAAAAGGACGCTCAAAGTTCTAAGAAAACATTGTCAATTACTGTGCTCTCTCTAATTCATTCTTCATTTGCTTGAAAGTTGATTTTTAGTCAATTAGTACATTAAAAAGAAATAATCACATATAATGCTTGCGAACTAAAACTAATAGTTATTATTTAAATCCTATGATACACATGTAATTAATACTTAATTTAATTTATTAAAAAAGTATCATATTTGAAATTAGATTAATAATTAAAATGAAATCTTGTTTTAGTGTCCATAATATTTATATCAATCTTTGCCTAATCATTAGCAGAGAAAAATTCTAATTTTTATATTAGTTAAGCATATAATATATTGACTAATTAACATTATAATATATAAA
>NW_021374307.1:0-268 GCF_001605985.2 Dendrobium catenatum
GGTTCGGCCACCATTAAATTTACGCCACGTAGCAGCCTGACGACCTGACCCAAACCCACTGTTTTTTGGATATTTGACGTTTCTTTTTCGCTTAAACGGGTGGGAAAACTTTAAAAGACGCGGGTATATAAACTTCTGGCCGATTATCTTCACTGTACACAGAACGTTATACAGTGTTTAGGTTTTTCGAAACTTCCGCATAGCGTTCCACGAGATGGATTCGAAGGAACGTACTCTGGGAACTCCTACTTTGGAAGAGTTAGACGAT
>NW_021374308.1:0-1036 GCF_001605985.2 Dendrobium catenatum
ACAAAGGTGAGGGCCTCAAGTGGTGGTCCGGCGAAGGCGAGGGCCTCAAGTGATGGTCCGACAAAGGTGAGAGCCTCAGGTGGTGGTCTAGCGAAGGCGAGAGCTTCAGATTGTGGTCTGGCGAAGGTGAGGGCCTCAGGTGGGGGTCCGGCGAAGGTTAGGGCCTCAGGTGGTGGTCCGACGAAGCATTGATGGTGGTCCAGCAAATATCCGGTGGTGGTCTGGCGAAATTCCGGCGGTGGTCCGGTGAAACTACGATGGTGGTCGAGGAGGAGCTTCTTCCTTCTTGTCTCTTCTTCTCTTCTTGCTTGGATCCCCTTTTAAGAGAAATGAGGGGTCTATTTATAGATTTCTAGAGTGGCATTGCCCGTAAATAGGTGAAAGATCAAGGGTAAATGTGGAGTGGTTCGATGAACGGTCGATATTGAATCTCTTGATAATAGACCATTCGTCAAACATTTGAAGATCTTAGTGATATCATAATTTGGCGATCTTAGACTCGTTGGATTTTTCTCGTCGAGCCGCTCGATTCAACTATAAGCACGTCAAGTTTGGAAACCGTTTGGTAATCCAAATTGTGGTTCGAACCTTCTAATAGTGCTTCTAACCCTTGATTTGAACCCTTTTGGACTCGGATTGAGTTGATTTTGGTGTTGTTGGGTTCATATTTCCGAGACGCTCAGTTTGACTATAAGTTTGTTGAAATCGGAGTTAAGATGATACCAGATTTAATTAATGAAGTTTCCGGGTTGATTTTTCATAGAGATTCGTGCCCGACCAAGATAATTTTTCTAGGACGTATCAATAATAATAAGCCGCATTTTAAAATTTCAATAATAATATAAAAAAGATTTGTCAATATTTTGTTTGATAAGTTCTGTAACATAAGATGTACTAAAATTTCTTTAACTGGTGTTAAATAAGATAATTTAAGCATTTTGTTTTTGTAAATAATCTTTTACCATAAACAACCTTCTATTTTTTCTATTTGTTTGAAGAAAAAAAAAATGGATACTATGAAAATATTATAAATAAT
>NW_021374309.1:0-370 GCF_001605985.2 Dendrobium catenatum
TTTGGAGGACAATTGGAGGTCATTATTTCTACTACTCTAGAAGTCTATCAACTGTTATCACGGATCATCTTGGCTCTTCTCTACAAAATTTCCATAATCTATTTACAAGAATCTGAAACCAATTTCAGATGTCAGCGTTTGGCCCTTTTCCCCCCCACAAGGCAAGAGAAGCTTCTTTCTTATCAAGATATCTGAGTACATCATCAAGGAAAAAGAGATTGACAATACTATTGAAGAGGACGTGGATGGCATCTTGTGCGTTCTAACGGAAGCCATCAACGAGCATGACGAAAACCTTGATTGGAAGACCTTCACATCGCCTTAACAAAGGTTTTCCCTTCTACTTGTATTCAATTTCTTCTAAATCTAA
>NW_021374310.1:0-731 GCF_001605985.2 Dendrobium catenatum
TCAAGTATTGGTCCAACAATGATGGTCGTTGATGGTCCAATGGAAATGACTGAGCAATGGTCTAAATGTAGTGATTGAGTTGTGGTCCAATGTAGGTCGAGTTTGTTTTGGCGATGGGCTTCAATAAGAGCTTCAAATTTCTTTAAGCTTATGAGCTCCATTGAATCTCAAATGAGTTCCATTGAATCTCAAACTAAGGGTCCAAACTCCCCCTTAGTGTAAATAATGAGAGCTAATTTATAATTTTTTTAGAGTGATATGTCTCATAAATATAGATAAAATATTGAGTACTATATTGGACGGCTTGTATTGACTCTCTCAATCATAAACTATTATATTATCCATTAAGCATCTTAATAATGTTGTAATTAGATAAATTGAGCTTATTGGATTCATCTTATTGGGACGCTTTGTTTCATTATGAGTAGATGAGATTTAGAGATTATTTAGTCCTTTAAATAATATCCCAAAATTTTGAATTATATTTCTAAAGTACTAGATTTTGACTCTTCTGGAGTTGGATCAAATCACTTTTGGTGTCAATAAGTTTGTCTCCTTAGGACGTTCAGTTGGATAATGAATTTCTTAAAATTGGAATTCTAATGATCATGAATTTAATTGTAAAAATTTTCTATTGAAATGCTCTAACAAATCAATTTTTGACGGTGTCTCATATATACATTGATACGTCGTTAAAAAATTATCTTGATCGGGCACGAATCTCGATGCAG
>NW_021374311.1:0-228 GCF_001605985.2 Dendrobium catenatum
TTGGAAAACACGCATGTCTACTTTCTTACAGTCACTTCATTATCGTATGTTGATCTTAGTCTAGGAAGGTTATACAAAACCAACTAGATTAGTTGATGGAGTTAGGGTAGAAACACCTTTTGCAGATTGGACTATAGAAGAACGTGACTTAGCACAACTAAATGCTAAATGTTTAAATAGTTTTTTTTATACTTTAAAATTTGAAGACTACATGCGGGTTTCCACTTT
>NW_021374312.1:0-286 GCF_001605985.2 Dendrobium catenatum
TTCTTTGCAATGATTGTGATAACTCATTCGTAATGCCTAATATATCAATCATCAAATGCATTGTAAAGATAAAATCAAAAGACTCCATTCTATCAATCAGAATACCCGCTTCAACTGATTGCTGATCATGAACACATTCTTCCTTAACAATCTCTAGCACCTCGATCACAGAAGCATACATATGCATAAGACTAATCAGTGAATGAAAATGTGAACTCCAACGAGTATCACTAGATTTTTGTAAATTTGTCTCCTGATTCAAACCTTTGCCACTTATGAGATTTCC
>NW_021374313.1:0-207 GCF_001605985.2 Dendrobium catenatum
AAATTACATATATTTTAAAATAAAATGTCATTTTTTTAATTAAAATATCCTAATAATCACCTCTTATTTTAAAATTTAAATCTAAAGTTAATTTAAACTATAAACCTAAATTGCAGTTAAGTTAAATCCGGTCCAATTCCATAATCCCTCTCTTTCAATTTCACACAAATCGCTCCCTCTCCCACTCTCTTTCACGCAGCAGTTCGC
>NW_021374314.1:0-255 GCF_001605985.2 Dendrobium catenatum
GGTCATACTAACTAGTGTCTTAGTGCTCCCATTTGGCACGTTACATTTCTAAGTGTTTATAGCATTCATACCTTGATGTTAGGCTGCTGTCTTCACTTTTCCAGCCACTGTTCAGCAGCACCTTTTAGTGAGCCTAAAGTCATTGTTTAATTGCTGGCCTCACTCAAGGACTTTCCCTAAACACTTAAGAAAATTTCAGCCTTGGTTAAACTTGCTGACCACGAATTTCTGCACTTAGTTGAGCCTTTTGGGTGA
>NW_021374315.1:0-246 GCF_001605985.2 Dendrobium catenatum
GATCGTCCCGTACGAACTAAGTTCATCCGGTACGAACGGTTATTACTAGGTCGGTCTAGAAAACTACTGAAAACCGTTCTAAGTCGGTTAATCATCTGGACAAAAATTGGTTCGTCTGGACGAAATTTTTACAGAGAGCATATCATTTTCTGACGATAATTTATTTCATCTGGACCAAAATTTTACAGAGACCAGATCGTCC
Organism: Dendrobium catenatum; assembly: GCF_001605985.2. Lineage (NCBI taxonomy): Eukaryota > Viridiplantae > Streptophyta > Magnoliopsida > Asparagales > Orchidaceae > Dendrobium > Dendrobium catenatum. The sequence continues at coordinate 203 of NW_021374315.1, forward strand.
TGGACGATAATTAATTTTGTCTGGATGAAATTTTTATAGATACC
>NW_021374316.1:0-238 GCF_001605985.2 Dendrobium catenatum
TTGAGACGTTATAATTGTATAATAGTTTTCATGCAAGCCATTATATAAAGCAGTTTATATATAAAGCCATTATATACATATATAACAAATAATTAAGGCTTCTGCAGTTTAACTAAGGCATTAATTTGAGTAGAAGTATATAAATTCATTTGGTCTTCTGCCTTATTTAACTAAGGCTTTAATTTGAGGCGGCGTAACTGCCACCTCACATTTTTTTTTTTTTTTTTATTGAAAACTT
>NW_021374317.1:0-221 GCF_001605985.2 Dendrobium catenatum
GGACTCTTACTCTAAAGGGTTTGATTCAAATCAATTCGAGTTATTTAATAACAAGGCATATATATTACTTTAAGTTTCAACTAAGCAGTATCTCTCATGAAGGCTAGAGGAACTCAGAATTAGGGTAAAAAAAGAAAGAAGAGATTAGAGTCAAGATAGAGTAGAGATAAGGGAAGAGAAGAAGATAGAGATAGAGTAGGAGGGGGGAATTGAGAGAGAAG
>NW_021374318.1:0-296 GCF_001605985.2 Dendrobium catenatum
GCAAAAGGCCAGGGACTCTGTAATGCTGAGATCTCTATAGCAGATAAATTGATGAGGTTGGCATGTAACTGACAACTGTCGCATTTTTGTACAAAACTCTAGTGCATCCTGCTTCATCATTGGCCAGTAAAACCCCTGTCTCATAATCTTATGGGCTAATGCCCTTCCATCCAGATGCTCTCTGTAGATGCCCAAATATAACTCTCGAAGTGCATAATTGGCCTCTTAAAGAGGAAGGCACCTGAGATATGGTCCTGTGAATGTTCGTTTGTATAATTCTCCACCAATAACAACGA
>NW_021374319.1:0-435 GCF_001605985.2 Dendrobium catenatum
ACATTGATATTTATGTTTTCGTAGTTTGTTTTATTTTATTTTTGTGATCTTTAACTATTTTTGAGTGATGTCATTTTAGAGTTTGTGGATTTGTCATTATTTTCTATGGTTTGTATTAGTGTTTGTTCTAGTGTTTGTTTTAGTTGTGTTTGTTTGTGTTAAATTTTAAAAACTTCAGTGTATTTTTTCTTTTAGTATTTTTGTATTGATATTATGAAATGATCTTGTAATCTTTTTCATCAATATCAATATATGTTGTAGTTGATTTATATTTGGTTTGTTTTTGAAATTTGCTTAGTTTTTATGAAATTCGTAATTTTTTTTAATCTTAATTGTGCTTAAATTAGATTGTAATTTGAGATTAATTTCATTAGAAAATCTAGTCTTTCTAAATTTATAATTTATTTATAAGTTGTCATAATTAGAATTTTTAAT
>NW_021374320.1:0-2084 GCF_001605985.2 Dendrobium catenatum
AGCAAATTGGCATATGTTAGCAGATAAAAGAGAGGTAGTCTCTCAATTTCACAATTTTTTGGATGGCAATGTAACTGCTGATGAAATCTTGGCGGTAGTGAAATCACTTGGGACTAATCGAGCTCCGGGCAGAGACGGGATCACGACCTCCTTCTTTCAAAATTTCTGGAGTATTGTAGGTCAACAGGTGATCGCAGCATGCATGGAATTCTTTAATTCAGGTATCATGAGGGAGGATTGGAAGGAGACAGTTATTATCCTTCTTCATAAGATAAATAAACTGGATCATCCATCTAAAATGAGGCCGATTAGTTTATGTCAGACCATTTATAAGGTGGTTGCCAAGATTTTAGTTAATAGATTAAAAGGAATATTACCAAAGATAATATCCGAAGAGCAAGCAGCATTCGTGCATGGAAGGTCTATTTCAGCCCATTATCTGCTTGCTAATGAACTTATGAATAAGTTTAAAGTTTCTAAATCTACTAAGGGGTTCATGGCAATAAAGATTGACATGGAATAAGCGTATGATAGAATGTGTTGGAGAACGCTTGAAATTGTTTTGGAAAGAATGGGATTCCCGGAGAAAGTCTCAAAATGGTTGTTAAACTGCACCAGCTTCCCACGGTTCTCCCTGCTTATTAATGGGAAGCTCACGGAATGGATTAATGCACAATGCGGCTTCCGCCAAGGCTGTCCACTATCGTCTTACCTCTTCATTTTATGCTCGGAGCTTCTTTCTCAAGCTTTTCATCAAAGAGATGTAGATGGGGGAGTGCCAATTTCTAGGGGAGGACCGAAGGTGTCACATTTATTATACGCTGACGATATTTTAATATTTGCAAGTACATCTAAGAAGGAATAAAAAATTGTTCATTCTATTGTTCGAGACTACTGCTTATGGACCGGCCAAAGTATTAACCACAGTAAATCTATGATCTTGTTCAATAAGGTTACGCCGTTGTTGAAGAAGAATGGGATCTCCAGGGAGCTTGGGCTTCGGAAAGTTGATGAGATGGATTATATGGGAACTAAATTGGCTATCAGAAGGCTGATTAAGAGTGACTTCTCCAAATTGCTACAGAACATAAGAGCTTCAGTTAGGACATGGGGAATAAGGCATCTGTCCCTAGCAGGCTGTATAACTTTGATTAACTCATCTTTGATTCCTGCTGTTATGTACATGATGACTAATACTCTTATTCCCAAAGCAGTTCTTGAGGAGGTGGAGAAAATTTGCAGGAGTTTTCTTTGGGATAAGGATGCAAAGAACAGAGGAATGCACTATATGTCTTGGAACATAGGAATACCCTAAGCCAAAAGACTGTGGGGGTCTCGGCTTCCATGCCACTTCGAAATGGATAGGACCACTCAGAGCAAGGATTGCGTGGGAATTTATCTCCAAAACGGATACACTTTTTCACAAATGTATCAGTGCTAAGTATGGTTGTACCCCTTGGGAGCAAGAGCGAAAAAGGAGTGACTCTGGTTGTTGGAGAATTATTTGTGAAGGAACTAGAAGTATTATGGACTGCAACCGTTGGAGAATTAAAAATGGTACACATGTGAATATTCTATCCCATGTTTGGATTTGGGACCGTGATCTTGTGGATTGGCCGTCATTCTTCAATGGTGAAAGCTTGGAAAATCTTAAAGTTGCTGAATTCATTACAGCAGACGGTGACTGGGACAGACAGAAGATTGAAAACTGCTTTGGAATTGAGCTTGTGGATCTGATATGTTCTATGCCTATTTATAGAGAAGAGGTGGAGGACCGATTGGAACTTATCAAGAAACCTTTTGGATCTACAATCACTGCCTTGGCTTACAATAGACTATTTACGGCTGAAGATGATCCAATCACAGATGTATATATACTTAAATTACATCCACGAGAAAGGATCTTTTGGTGGAGTTTCTATCAAGGAATCATCCCCACTAATGTTTGGTTGAATGTGAGGGGACTTCAGGATACGATGGAATGTCCTATGGGATGTAACATGATTGAAGATCTAGATCATATTACTACTACCTATAAACAGCTGAAGGATACGTTGGACGTTCTCAGTTCTTGGGATTTTCCT
>NW_021374321.1:0-240 GCF_001605985.2 Dendrobium catenatum
TTAATTAATGATATAATTAGTAACTAAATATTAATATAATTAGCTTATTTAATATTTCAACTCTCATTTTTGTCCATGTTAGTTTGTAATGAACTTTTTATTGAATTTTCGGTTATTTTATATGACTTAAAATTGATTTTATTATGTTTTATGCAATGATCTTAATTTCATAAATATCTCCTTTAAACTTAAATCTCAAACCGCCATAAATCCTGATATATGTTACCAAACAGTTTCTCA
>NW_021374322.1:0-279 GCF_001605985.2 Dendrobium catenatum
TAACTTTATGATTCTTGTCTTTTTCAGTGTTGTGCCTTAATATTTGTCCATTATTTTCTCTAATTTTTGCTCGAACCTAATGCTGCATCAATGTCTCCCTCTCAACCTTTATCGTGTACTTAGCTTTCATCCCTCACATACTAAGAACCCAAATAAACACTGGCCAATCTCTAGATCAAATTTATAGTCTGCATGCCAAAATTGTAGAAATAATAAAGCCAACACATTTCAAAGATAAAAGAATACTCAAGGAATGATACTTTCGAGATATCTATGTTA
>NW_021374323.1:0-912 GCF_001605985.2 Dendrobium catenatum
TATTTTGAATTATCTTAAAAAAACAAAAGTTTTAATAGTAACATTGTGCCATTTGGCAACAAGGCTGCCAAATCTGTGTAAGCGCAGTAAGGTCTTCTCTAGTCGAACGTCAAATATGTGTATGACGTCATTCGTTTGCTCCAGCTGAACGCCAAATCTTCGACTATTTACTTGAGGGTGAATAGTGCGACATCAATATATATTTTTTTTAATTCAAAAAATTGGGTATGAAAAAGAATATATTAGGGATATTCTTTTTTTGGTATTAGAAAATGGAGTTTTGTTGGAGACAAGTTCTGCATATTAGTGTGCTACTATATTTTGAAGTGAAAAATGAATTTTTCGGTTGGAGATGCCCTAACAGCGTTCTTATAAGAAATTGTTTTATGTACGTAAGAGCGTTCCTGCCTAAGAAATCTAAGTTTTTCTGTGGGCAGATCTAAGTTGAGCACTGGAGGTATGCACCCCCATTAGCTCGGGTTATCGCATAATTTGTCTTATCATATAACTCACTCTCTCAACCTCTTTTATTTCGTTAAAAAAAGGATTAAAAAATAGAATTTAACGTGTCAAAATCTTAGAAAAAACTCAGGAGATATTTTTAACCCACCATTAATATTTTGTTGACTTACAACTAATGCAACCTATAATTATATTTAAGATATAAGCTCAATTTTATTATGTTGTTCTCACTCAAATTTTGCAAACTTTATAAGAACATTCAAGAATTTACTGATCCATTCGAAGTAAATCTATACATTTAAACATAATTACACATACCAGGGCCACTGCATCCCTTGCGACCAGAGCTATGATATCTGCACAGGAGACAATCCCAGGGCAAGCTGCTTCTAATTTCTCCTTAATTCGATCAATCACTTCGAAGCCTCTAATGCTTAGATTTGGTGGCGC
>NW_021374324.1:0-834 GCF_001605985.2 Dendrobium catenatum
AAATTATTTACACTTTGAGTGCATTTAGTGGCTTATAGATAGAAAACATAGAACATATTTTCAGATCTGTTTCATTTTCGCTCATTTAGGCTTCATTTGGGACGGCTTTCTTACTGCTTCTTAAAGCAACTTTCTAGCAAAAAAAACAAAAAAAAAATATTATAAGAAGTGGCAAGAAAGCCGTCCCAAACGAAACCTTAGTGAAATTGAAATAACCATTTTTGAGAAATTTAGAGGGTAATTTATAAAATAAAAAATTCATATTGGTTTTAAACTACAGACAAATGAGACGAATCAAACATCCACAAATGAAAAAATAACTTTCAAAGAGGACAAATCATGGTAGGCTGAAGAGAGGATAAATCATTAAAAATACTGCTACTTTGAGGAATGAAGGGAGGGTAGTTGTCACTTGCACATTTGTAGGTAGTCTTCAGACAGAAGATTGTTATAGGAGGTAAACAATCCGAGGCTAAACTAATTTGTAGATGATAAATGATTAATAACAGAACTGAAGCATTTACATTGATCATAAATAAGATATGAGTAATAATTGAGTAGGAAAATATAAAGAGGCCATGCTGAGTTGAAATCAAGGAAGATATGCAACAACCATGCATCATGAAGGGATTTTCAATGAGAAGTATATGCTTCCTACCAACTCTACACCAACCACTACACATATAATTTTATCTAGCACCCTGTTGAATTGTGAGGCCAAAGTATCTTTCATGACTGAAAAATAAATTTATATAAAGGGTTACAAAATATTCAATCAAAATTCCATCAGCATAGAACAATATACCTGATATGAAGTCATCTATAAATCCTTTA
>NW_021374325.1:0-220 GCF_001605985.2 Dendrobium catenatum
AAAAACATAAAGAAAAAATTATCCCAAATAAAATCTTTAAAGTAAAGTAGACTATTACATCAATTTATTTGAATAAAGTTTACCATATAAAAACTCTTAATAATAATAATATTATAGCATTTAATATGCAAAAGTAGTGGCCACCCTTCTGTCTTCTTCTAAGTTGACTTTCCTTCCTTTCACCACCTTGTCAAGCCTGTCCTCATCCAATATTTGCCTC
>NW_021374326.1:0-206 GCF_001605985.2 Dendrobium catenatum
GAATCCTTTCACTATTGATATCTGGGGCATCACACTTAGCTGGTGTGGAAGAAATGAATGAGAAAGAATTGGAGTCTCGTGAAAATTTTGATTTAAGTATTTTTCAAATTGCTGATTTAGTTTTTTTTTTTAAGTGGTAAGCATAGACAACGAAAATAAAAAAAAAATGATTTTCATGTTTGGGTGCATCTGCGTTTGGAGTATAA
>NW_021374327.1:0-397 GCF_001605985.2 Dendrobium catenatum
ACGATCAAGTTAATTATGCATCATCCAGACTCCTAACCAGGGCGATGGTTTGGATGATATTAATAGATTGAACTAATCATACTGGATTATATACCATCTTCCTCGATGATATGAACAAATTTCTTCTAATTATCCCAGATTATCCTAGCTAATTGAGCTAAAATTACACTGATCGTACAGGATGATCTCTAGATCATCATGGACGATAATTTTGGTTTGTTGGAATTAAGAGCTATTCTAAAGCTCTTCTATATAAGCTCTCTTATATAACCCTTGAGGGTATCTTTTACTTTTGTCTTGACTTGAGAGAGCCTAAAAGAGAGGGAGAGAGAAAGAGTGAGGATATTATGAGGGGGATTTTATGAGGGGTTTCACAAAGGTTGCTCCAAGAAAGGAT
>NW_021374328.1:0-282 GCF_001605985.2 Dendrobium catenatum
TCATTTCTGGTTTTAGAGGGAGGCACAATTTCACCTTTTTCATAATGCTCATATTCCACCTCCTCTCCATCTTTATTCGTTTGCTCCAGATCCTGTCTCGAGAGTAGAGCATTTTCAATAGCCACAGAGTTAGATAAATTAGACGTATCAGTAACCATATCATCAACCAAAATAAAAAGTTTAGGATCAGTTTTAGCAATGTTAGTAGTAGAATCTAATATGACATTATTAGAGGTATTTACAATATCCACAGGCATCTCCGAAATGCCCACTTCTCTTTTA
>NW_021374329.1:0-334 GCF_001605985.2 Dendrobium catenatum
TAAGACAAGCTCACACGGCAAATTATTGTGTCCGGTCCGGACACCAATAAAAACGAACCACCTCATTCAAAAATACGGGGCCCCAGTGCATCCGGGTGAGGTGGCGTGTCAGATTGGATGTCCGCATGTCAGGTGACCGGACGCAATAACACACACAATGCATACACATAGACTCGAATCCCAGACCTCTTAGTTGAAAGCCTAAGTTCTCAACCAATAGGCCAAGGAGAGCTGTGTAGTTGTGCTTTGATTGTAGACAAAGAAAAAAAATCAGAGGGTTCTTTCCGTTAATATCCACACATAATAAAAAAAAATATTATGTGCGGAGGCCGAA
>NW_021374330.1:0-532 GCF_001605985.2 Dendrobium catenatum
CAAAGGTTGACTTGGTCAACTCAGTCCACCATGCCCTAAAGTTAGTGAAGAGTGGGCCGGAATGATGATACATCTCTACAAAAATAGGTTTTTTTCTTAGAATAAAATATGTCCTACATAATTTTAACTCTTATGATTACTTAGCTAACATTCATAATATAGAACCCAAAAATTATGTTGAAAAAGTTCGCTTTAATAGGCCAAAGATGCATTTCTTTGTTTTGTTTGTACTTGTGGCAAAATGATGGTGAAAAGGAATATAAATATTTTTTTTTTCCTTTGTTAAGGATAATAGAAGGGGGAGTCAAAAATATACTTGGCATGCCCCTTTTTTTTAAAAAAAATTCATTCTATGAATCAGAGTAAGTTTCTAAAAGAATTCAAACTTAATTTTAAATTTAAAAAGTAGGAGAAAATGTGAAATTTTTTTATAAAATGCTATGAATTTTTAAAATTATCTCTCTTCTTAAATAAAGATTTTTTTAAATTAATTTTATTCAATTTGATAAAAATATCAATATTATATACATGC
>NW_021374331.1:0-230 GCF_001605985.2 Dendrobium catenatum
CTCTCTCTCTCTCTCTCGGGATAGAAAGGAGGAAGGGAGGTCTTGGATCGGAGCTACCGATTTATGGTGGATGAGGCGTCGGAAGCTCCAGGTATACGTGGGGTTGAAGATTTACAGGATTTGGCTGAAGTCTCAGCGGTGGAAGAAGAGATCCCGTGGATGGAGCCTTCCTTCGCGTTTTAAAGGCAAAGCCAGAGGAGGGATTGAGGTGAGATCGCGTGGTCTGTCCG
>NW_021374332.1:0-262 GCF_001605985.2 Dendrobium catenatum
ACAGCCTCCGCAGACTCAACAACAGCAGCAGTATCAACGGCCCCCACCGCCTGAAGGCTGGAGGGAGTCTCGTCCTTCACTCAGCGAAAAGAAGAAGAAAGAGTACCCATTCAAGAAAGAGGCAGTACGGAAAATTTTGAAGAGTCTGATAAAGAGACCCGACTTCCACCTGCCCGAGGCTAGGAGGCCCGAAGAAGTAGAAAAGACCAATGACCCAAACTACTGTCCATACCACAGAATGTTAGGTCATACCATAGAAGAC
>NW_021374333.1:0-784 GCF_001605985.2 Dendrobium catenatum
GACTTCTACTCGACCTCAGACTTCTGCTCGTTAGCGTACTTCTACCCGAAGTCGGACATCTGCTCGTCAGCAGACTTCTACTTGACGTCGGACTTCTGCTCGTCAGCAGACTTCTACTCGTTAGCGGACTTCTACCCGACGTCAGACTTCTGCTCGTCAGCGGACTTCTACTCGACTTCGAACTTCTGCTCGTTAGCGAACTTCTACTCAACGTCGGACTTCTGCTCGTTAGCGGACTTCTATCTGTCGTCGGACTTCTGCTCGTTAGTGGACTTCTACCCGACGTCGGACTTCTGCTCGTCAGCGGACTTCTACCCGACGTCGGACTTCTGCTCGTCAGCGGACTTCTGCCTGACGTCGGACTTCTGCTCGTCAGCGGACTTCTCCCCGTCGTAGGACTTCTGCTCGTCAGCGGACTTCTACCTATCATCGGACTTCTGCTCGTTAGTGGACTTCTACCCGAAGTCGGACTTCTACCCGTCAGTGGACTTCTACCCAACGTCGGACTTCTACTTGTCAGCGGACTTCTCCCCGTCGTAGGACTTCTGCTCGTCAGCGGACTTCTCCCTATCGTAGGACTTCTGCTCGTCAGCGGACTTCTACTCGTCGTAGGACTTCTGCTCGTCGATGAACTTTCGTCGGTCTTCTACCCGACGTTGTACATCTACCCGACATCGGACTTCTCCCTGCCGTCGGACTTCTGCTCGTCAGCGAACTTCTTCCCGACGTCGGACTTCTGCTCATCAGCAGACTTTTACCCGACGTCGGACTTCTGCTCGTCAGC
>NW_021374334.1:0-8681 GCF_001605985.2 Dendrobium catenatum
ATAAAGGCTTGATGTTGTTGTTGTTGTTGTTGTAGAATATGCTGACCCAGTTATTTTCCATAATCATAAGATGTCAAGCAACAGAAAATTAACAAAGATAGAAGAACAATGCTGATTCTTGAAAATGAACAATATTGCAAAAGTGAATAAAAAGGGTATCAGGAATCGAATATCAATAAGGTACTTGAATTTCAACTATTTTTATTTGTCAACCATGATGAAAATTTCACATGATGGATTCACATTTAAAGTATATTTATTCATGACAAATGACAGAATATTATGAAACTGAATCGAGAAGGAAACGCATATACCATGTAGACAGGGAAGAAGCCGAAGTGTCTCGCCATCTTGATAGTCTTCAAGACAGATAGCACAAGTTTCAGTAATGCGTTTGGTGTTCAAATAGGCCCTCTTGAATATGAAGCATGGAAGGATTTCTACTTCCTCTCTCTCTATACGAGAAGGTTTTCTATTGCTAACATTCCGAAGAATCCAACAGTTTCGAGCAAATAGAAATGCTGCGATAACTGATATTATAGCAACAACAGAAACAAAAGAAATCACCAGCACCGTTCCTGCGTTTTCCTCTATAGGTGGGCCTATGCAGCATTCTCCGTCACCTTCAGCATACTTCTGTAAGGTTTCACCTGCCATCTTTGAAACAAATACAGCATGTATGTGGATGCCCAGTGGATTTCCAATCACTGCATACAAGATATGAAAATGGTTTGACACTCATGACAGAGAGTACGAAAATTATTCAAGTATATGCCAGCCCTGAATGCACTACACTTTATATAACATGGATGCAATTAGAATTAAATGCTTATAAAAAATAGAGGTCTACTAAGGGTTGTTTCTGTAAACATTAAGTGCTCTCCAGAAATATAGAGGACTACCTAAGGGTTGTTTCTTTAAACATTAAGTGCTCTCACGGAGTTAATGCATAATACATAATATGCTGTCACCATAGACCAAAATTAACACATAATACATGAACATGTTATATACATAATATTTCACATAAATATATTTATCATCTTTATTTGTAGATGGGAGATTTGAGTAAAGTTAAGTATGTCAATTCAGGTTAGTCTACTAATTGGACCCACCCATATATAGTGAACTCAAAAATGACCATTTATCATATTGGTTAAATAACAACAAAACCAGACCATGATATGTTTAACCTGACAGGATGACAACTTGTTTCAGTGCCTAGAAACCTTATTTGAAAATTACGATGTCTCACTTCTGCACTTCAATTCAATACAATTATGCATGAAAAGAAGTCTACTAATTTTTCTTTGTTTCTTCTTCCTTGGTCACTCAGCAGAGCTCCCTACCGCTTCATTCACTTCCTATTGTGACACTCCGCTACCACCTTCTGATGTGAACCACATGAAATGAAAACCACTAGGAGTTAAGTTACTTCAAGAAATTAAGAGAGAAAAAGATTAAAGTTTTTGCTCCTTTAAATTTAACGCTAGCACATAAAAGTGAGTTAGGAATTTGAAAATTTTAAACTTTATTAGAGTCCAAAGAAATGCAATTGAAATTAACCGAAACAATTCATTCAAAATTCGCGAGAGATTTAGATGCAAAGTACAATTAAACAAATCCAACCGCTTAACAAATGAGAATTTCATACTTGAGGGCCGTCTCACTCAACTATTAGTAAGTTTTAGCGGAGAAAGAGAGATCCAAACGATGAAGGATATCACCACTAGAGAGGAAGGTGCCGAAGAAGCTTCGTTGGTGGAGAGGTAGCCGGTGGGGAAGGATGTAGTGTGCGGCTTTACGAGCTCCAATCGTAGTTTGAGAATGGTCGGGTCGATGATGCTCACTAGAATCGAGACGACTCGCTCCAATATTCGTCAACTGTGGCGTCGTCTTCAATCCTAACGTCAAAGCACGGAGATCGGATAGATAGTTGAGCTCTGGTCCGTCGGCGTCGAAGTATCTATCCCCACTCAACTCGGGATCTGCATTCACATTGGAAGTGGAGAGGGGAGATCGTCTCTTCTTCTCTAGGCTTCCAATCTGTCCACGGAAGGGTAAGGAAGAAGAAGATGGGGAGAGGAAGGGCCGGCGTCTTCCAACAAGGGGAGAATTAGGTTGCAAGGGAGCATAGAGGTTTAATCCAAAACCTGAAAATTAATTTAGGTTTAAGTGGATTAGGAGGGATAATCTAAATTGAAAGAGGTTTAAAATTCAAAAAGAGCTAAGGGATTATGGCAAGTCAATTGGAGCCCATTAAGGGGTGCCGGCGGTTTCAAGAGAGAGGGGGGAGGGATTAATGTTAATCCTGAAAATTAATTTCAGGATTTGGGCCCCCTTTGGCCGCCAGGCGAATCCTAATTTCGAATTCCCGTGAAAGAAGGGAAGACCCAAATTAATGGCTTTATTACATGAGAAGCTATGCTAAAAGTAAATTTTTTAATAACAAGTATAACGAATTGTTTATGTATTAAAGATAGTTATCTATTAGAAAGTATAAAGGCAAAGCCATCGCCAGACGAAGCCCTTTACTCATTGTCGCCTGCTTTTTTTTTATTATTAACTTTGAGAGTTGAAGCTCAAACCATGACTTATTCAATATAGTGGTATTATGGCATTGATGCTCAATAGAGGGCGGTCTCTAATGCGTATACTAAGAGCAAATGATGTTGATGATGATGAAATGCCTGAGGGTTAGTTGAGGGCAAAAGTGACTTATACCCCGACACTGCATTGTTCTTCAGTAAATTTGGGAGTATAAATGCATTTCTGAGCTTCGTGATAGTCTTATTTTTGGTTGACTCCTTCCATAGATATCTCAACATTACTTCTCTTATTCTACAATTTCTATTCAATAGCTGCCAGTATAGTCTATTATCAATGTTGAATTGCGAACATTCTAAGACATCTACAGGCGAACGTTAGAGAAACGATGAATGAAAACATAAACGGTCTAAGGGATCTAAATAGAGATAAACTAATGAGGACGCAACAGATAAAGGAAAATAGAGCCCGCGTGCATAAAAACCGACAACAAAAATGATAGGAAATACTTGGTTCACAAGTAATCCAAGAGGAAATACTGGTTCGCAATCAGCCCAGCAATCCTAGAATAATTGGCCCAAAAACAATTGAGAAAACAAGAAAAATCTGGATGAAATCAAACTAAGAGCGATAAATTGTGATAGAAGAAATAAAAAACAAACAAACTCCAAGCAAGAATACAATTGATCTCTTATCGAGAGGAGGATTCGTCTTCTCCCCAAATCTCTAAATTGTGGTCTTAGAGAAGCCAAAGACACCCAAGGAACTCTAAACAGAACACTCAATCATGCTACTACTATGATTACATTAATATATATTCATAATTGACTAATTCAAACATCCTAAAATTCATAAATCCTCACCCCTCATCTCCCTAAAAGTTCGAACCCACCTCTTAATGTTCCTACCTGAGAGGCCCACTAGTTGGCGGCAGAAGAAACAAAGGGAAGGCGGCATTGTACCACCTCCCTGTTAACCTGAGCACGCTGTATATGGGAGATTGGTAGCTAGTGTCAGGTAATTGGATATTAAACACATATAAATATTTGAGATAACTACTTAGGATTTAATAACAAGAATCATTCATATTCATAGGAGCAAAAAGTAAACTTTCTCTAAGATTCAAAATGTATTAATAAAGTGTATATCTAATCTATATAGTACGATCATAACAAGGCATGTATAGAATATCGTAGAGACGGCTACTACATGGATTGCATTAATTCCAATCGTTATGTATAGTATTCATGTTTATTATGAGTTAGTTATGTTTCCGCTTATGAAACATCCTTGGTATGGTAATATGAAAGTAGAGGGGAGTTAGATTGCTTAATGATTTTAAGCTTGTTCCCTCTCTAGAATTCTCACTTTTAACATGGTAGTCAGAGCATACGCCTTTAATTGCCGTCGAAGAGCTCGATGTCCCTGAGTCATGAGCAGGAGAGGATAAGAAGTGTTTGGGGTCATCCGGTTCGCAGGCCAACCGTAACGCCGGACGGTACGGGGTGATCTCGATCGAACTCTCGATCGGCAAGCGCACAAGATAGTCGAACAGTCACGAGCGCAGCCCAAGGAGCCACGCGACCAAGTCACGTACGCCTCCGATCTACTCTCGAACGAACGCAGAACGCACGAGTGGTGCCCTACTGAAAGGCAGATTCGCGTACGCCTGGTTGCTCCCTAACTGTCGAGGCCTCATCGCGAGACGCCTGGCGCCGCGAGTCGGGAGCGTCGCCGGTAGTGCCTGCTGAGGTCGAGCCGGTCGGGGAGCAGGCGCTTAGAGCGGAAGATCGCCGTATGGTCCTGCGGTCAGACCTACAGCCTGATCGATGGTGCACTTCCGGATCGCCTGCGAAATAAGCGTAGAGATTGCGCGCCGTGGTACGATGCGACACGTGCCAGTTCAATCCGAGTTTTCTTTTTTAAGCAATGATCGGTCCAGGTTCGGCTTATTTTCAAGGACAAAAAAAAAGAAACAAAGAAAAAAAAAATCTTACCTTTCGACTTTATTTGTCGAACACATATGAAAACTCTATCTATGGTACGCCTTAATTGCTTGAAATGCTGGTCAGATAGTTAAGGGTCGCTCTCAAAGTTTTGATAATACTGGGAAACCTTCTGGTTCTGTCGGTGCACCTCACCCAAGCGACTTGAGGATGACCTTCAAAGCGATGAAACCTCCTATCGTCATAAATGGGAGAAACTACCTGAGTGGGTCAATTTGTGAAGACCTACTTGAAGGGGAACAGTAGTAAAATACAATCTATCTGTGAGGAGGACCGAAATGAACGATGAGCATCCGCAAATTTGAGGCATGGGAATGAAACAGACTCCATGATTATCTGTCACTCGGATTGTTGAATTCCAATAGACTTCATGCATAACTTAGTGACCACCAATATTTATGATTAGAAAGATTACGAACTGCAAAAGACATATATGAGGATGATAGTGCAGACAAACCTACTCCATCAAAGCTCGTGACGCGGCCCAAAATCTTTTTGAAGTAGTACAAGGTTGGAGCACCACGAAGCAGGGGAGTAAGACGGTGACGAATAGGCCACCATTCTAAACAAAATCTGATGGCAATTAGACTTTGACATCATAATGGTGCATTGAAACCAGATGTCCGGTGGATCTGCGATCCTCACACAGAACTTTATGAAAGATAGAGTTTTATGCACATTTTCTTTGCATGATCTCAAATGCTAGAATTTTGAATCAAGGTTCAATGTTCAGAATCCTCGGACAAGAGATGAAGGTAGAACAATCATCACCAACGAAACTATTCCTAATCCGCAGCAGAACGTAAAGTTCGACAGAGGAGTGATGCTATGATACACAAAGCCGTTGAATAGCTCAGCAAGAGTGATGAACAAAGATCATCATGGAGGTAGAAAGGTCTAAAGATTCTTAAAATCAAAGATAAAGACTCACTTGTGCAGACATATTGCCAAAATAGTCAGTACACAGCAAAAGAAACATGACTGGAGAGAATAGCATGGAAAAATACGCCCACCAAACAATGGAGTGGAGCAACCAAAGGGCTGACACATAGGGGTACATCACATGGCCAACAACGACTACAACTAAGCCAGAAGCTCAGTCCAGTCTTGGAGAATTCAATACAAGAAATATTGATAAATTGAAACACTCCTGGTTACACTGAAAAACCAACTCCTTTTTACTTCACTTGCATACTCAGGTAAGACTCTAATTTCTATTAGTTTAAGTGCTTCTAGAAATCATTTCACAAGGAATTAACTCGGCAACTCATTGATTCAGGAGCACAGATCATAGACCGCTCAACCAACCCACTCATCAATTATACTCCTTGCCAAACAACAAAAAATCATCACTGCTGGAGGGGGATATCACTACTTCCGGAACGGTAGAATGGCAACGAGGCATCCATAAACTTAATCAACCATAACCTCAACCTATAAAAAATGGAGTTCCATCGTACCACAAATTTATCACACAAACCTGATATCTATACAAAAAACTTACCAAATGACCATAAAGTGTCAAGACATATGTTTAATCACTACCATATATTCTTTATTCAGGACCGGCAGATCTGGGGAGAAGAGATTTGGACTTGCTAAGGACGAAAGCAGGATTTTAACTACTTGGAAACGAACCAAACACAAATACATAAAATAGAAGTGTGGCTCTTTGTGTTATCGCCTAGCCGATAGGAGAATCGTAAGCCCGCCTATTTGGCTGTATCATTAGAATGACTCGTAGGACACCCATCTTTTCAAAAGTCATATGGTGTCCGCAACTTTTCAGTAATTTTAGACAATAAAGTTTCAGTGTGAAATTGTGAGTTATGCATATTACATAAAAGACACCCTCATTGCGCAACAAGAAATGATGAGAGATGTGCTACCCTATTCTGTACCTTATTCTGCATAGTGATATATGGGGAGGACGCTCTAAATTCCCAATATCTCTGGGGCATCCGTTGGTTTGTGTCATTCAGTTTGATGATTGTCACAGAGAGTCTCTCGGGATCTATTGTCCACACCACAAATTCGATGTTTGACACCATTGTTCCCATTCTCACCTTTCATTCCATGATAAAAATCAATTCGGGTAAAAATAAAAACGCTTTTCGCTCTCAGATAATGCCAAAGATTATTTCAGACAAACCCTTTCTCCTACTTCCAGAGTGAAGGGATCGATGCTCGCATAGAAATGCTCCTGTGGTCCAACACCACGCACAACAAATGGGGTTGCATGAGAGGAACAATTGGCTCAAACCTCTAGCTCTCACTCGTCGTCGAGCTGTCACGTATTTACTAGCAAATACACCCAAATCCTATTGGGTGGGAATGCTCTTTTAACTGCATAGCTATACATTCATACATACCGACCTACTCATTAAACAGTCTTAGGCCATCAACTTCTGGCGTAGACCTGTCCGCTTTTGACCCAAGATTTCGAACCCATGCATAAATTTACACAAAAATCTTGGATGGCACTGCCTCTGTTCATATTCATAGCCAGGAGCGAGGAAGATTAGATCCAAGAGCACTCATACATGCATCTTTTGTTGGCTAGCTTCTATCTACCCCAAAAAGTCTAGGTATAAATGTATCATCCACATAACAAGAAAATCTTTGTCCTCTAGATTAGATCTGTATACCATTGCCTGAACTAAATCCTATTTTTCAAAAACTCAGTCATTCCATGGGGAACGACATGGACTTGGATAGATGATGAAAATGACACTTAGCACCCTTCTCTGAGCCTTCCTCCACCGACTCAGAAAACAATCCATCTGAAAGGCGAACAAATGACAACACTATCATATAGATTTTTGAAAAGGTTTACTTCCAGACGTACCAAGTCCACAGCTTGTGCTCAAAGCAGATTCCAAGAATCCAGAGGAACACTCCTCTGGAATAAGGTAAGTTCACCACGCCTGCGTATATCGATATAACAACTCATATCCTTCTCACAAACTTCTTCATCATTTACACAACAAATTATGTTGTTTATATACATTAATGAAGATTATCCAAATTACTAGATGTTCTGAGGCCTATCTGTATAAAAATCCTGGAATAAATGCTCTATGGAGGATGAAATGCGGCCTGGAGAAAAACAAACTGTGGGAGATCGTCGCTAATCTACCGATAGGGAAAATAATCAACGTCGCGTTGCAAATGGGTATTCTCAGTAAAACATATACCAATGCTTGTATGACACAGGCCAGCTAGTAGAGATACTAAGATGCCAAGTACCATAATCGCCAAAGGGTTTTACTCTCAAACGACGGCATTTTGCACCTACCTAAGAAACGTATGTCGCTGTGGCCAAGATGAGATATCTGTCGACATACTACTCTCACTACTGTAGAGCCAAATAAATGGCTCACCTGGAGCAATCTCGGGATGTGAAATGCATTCTTGATGGGGACTTAAGAAGAAAGAGATATGTCATGAGAAATACCTGACGCATAGATTTAAAGAAAAATCCTGAAAAGTGGACAAGGGTATGCAAACTGAAAAAGGCTCTAATGGGGCTCAACAGTCACCCAAGGCTAGGTATGGAAGATTTCTCTTAAAGTCTATCTGCCTAGGGATGATGATAGAGCAAGAGTCAAGGGAGTCATACACTATTCTTCAAACACTCATACCAGGGGGGATCACATACGTAATTAGTGTATGTTGATGTTTATTATTATTAACAGGATGAAATAAGGGAATAGAGGATGACTAAACGCCAGTTTCTAGAGAAAAGTCTGTACTAAGGATAATTTGACATCAAGAACTGTGGTAGACTAAAGATTATTTCTCGAACTTGAACGTATAGCTCACTCCAACTAAAAGGAATCTTCATTTCACGGACAGCAAATATCATCTCATCAAAGATCTCGTCAGGGAAAGACATGGAGTGGTTAACGCCCTGATTAAACGCAGGCGCACACCAGTAGAATAACATATCTTAAAATTGGGAGAAGTAAATGAGATCAGACGTAGATAATAGGGGTCTACCCACGGACTTGTACGGAATTGTTCTAACCTCGCTCCGACACACTAGAAGGATGTACATCAGCATTTGTTTTGTAACATGGATCTAGTCAGCTTTATGTAGAATCAAAGCAGATTTCCATGCCATAA
>NW_021374335.1:0-447 GCF_001605985.2 Dendrobium catenatum
GAATCCACTAAGATTTGCAGTCGATTACAAATGAGGCCCTTCTTTATGAGAAGACATTGGCTTGATGTCTCAAATATATATCATATAGAGCACATTACATGGTGGGAGTTACATATATATATATATGTTTGTTTGGTCGACATGACCATAGTTGATGGGATAGAGGTTGGAAAGACTGTAGTTGGCAGGAAATCGAGACCGTTGTCTAATGATGGAGGTAGAAAAGATCGTAGTAGGCGACGAATGTCGGAAGAACCATAGTCGGCAGGAGATAAGGGTCCTATAGACCGTAATTTTAGGGCAGTACTATGGTAGAACTCCGGGCCTCAAGTGGTGGTCCTGCAAAAGTCCGGGCCTCAGGTGATGGTCCGGCAGAAGTCCGTGCCTCATGTGGTGGTGCGGAGGAAGTTCGGGCCTCTGGTGGTGGTCCAGTGGAAGTTCAGGCAT
>NW_021374336.1:0-291 GCF_001605985.2 Dendrobium catenatum
TCTTTAGGACCCGATCATAATATTCAAGATGAGTTTTCATAATTCTAAGTCTGAACACCGTTATGAAAGTTTATCTTTGTCCCCCGGGGTGATATACTATTTCTAACGAGTTGATTCAACCTTAGAATCAGAGCTCTACCTTAATCTTAAAATCCCCAAAGAAGACTAATATTTTTAAAATATGTTTTCAAAATTCCACCAACAGACTCATCAAAAACTACATGGGTTGTCTCTTCCACCATCAAAGTTCTCCAGTTAAACACCCTAAAAGACTTCCCAACACTAGAATAT
>NW_021374337.1:0-265 GCF_001605985.2 Dendrobium catenatum
AATACATCAAATTTAATTTAATAAAAAATTTAAATGAATCGAAATAATCAATTTAAAACTAAATAAATAAATAAATAATATAAGGCTTAATGTGTTTGATTTATCTTCTTGGATGAATTAAATACATTCATTTAAAATCATAAAACTTTTTTATTAATGACTTCAAGCAGTTTAAAATTTTAATTAACTAGGTTCTTTAAAACCAAAAGTTACTAAGCTTTAATTAAAATAAAGACTTTATTTGTTTTCTTTATCATCTAGGATG
>NW_021374338.1:0-267 GCF_001605985.2 Dendrobium catenatum
AACGGCCTATCCTAGAGCTCCCTCAGAGCGCCTTCTGGTAAGTTCAAATTTAATATGCTATAATTTTTTTAAATAATTTCCTTCTTCTGGTAACATATCTTTTTGGTTAATTCAGAGGGATTTTTTCCTGGGTACTGAACAAGCATTGCAGCAACACTTCAATGGTAATGATGATACACCACAGCAGAGGGACATAAACACAATTGCAGAGCTTTGTCGTGGTTTGCGTAGGCAGATGTATATTGAAGATCAAGGATATTTTGAGGA
>NW_021374339.1:0-391 GCF_001605985.2 Dendrobium catenatum
TTTGAAATCTTGGAAAGGATTGGAAAATCTGCTTACCCACTGTTGCTTTCTGATTCGATGCCTAACGTGCATAACGTGTTTCACGTATCCACTTTGAGGAAGTGGGTATCAGATTCTGGGAAAAAGTTGTCTGCTGATGAGGTTAAGATTCAGGAGAATCTGGCATACAAGAAAGAGCCAAAGTTGATTTTGGCGTACGACGTCCGAAAGCTACGAAGTAAACAGATTCCGATGGTTAAAGTACAGTGGAAGCACCGTACGGCACAGGAAGCCACTTAGGAGGAGTCGGATATGAGGCAGTCGTATCTGTATCTGTTTTGACTGAGTTTTGGATTGGACATGTCGAGGACGACATTTTTTTTGAAGTTGGGGAGATTGTAACATCAGTTTT
>NW_021374340.1:0-294 GCF_001605985.2 Dendrobium catenatum
ACAAAAAAAGCCATAAGAAAGGCCGTAGTAGCGGGACCCCCACTTCGTCAACCAGTCAGTAGGGACTGAAGAAAGTACAAAAGCTAATTTGACTCAACCAGTTCAAGTGATCGTAGCCTATAAGATTCTCCTAAATGACTGGAGAATCAAAAGTTCTAGTGGAAGGATGAGTCTCGAGCAACTACCAAATATTCGTAGGCTCCAAAATCTATAACCACAAAGGAGAACTCCAAATCTTCCAACTTCAACGAAATCAACATTGGGAAGCACAATTCCCATAGCTCAAGTCTGAAG
>NW_021374341.1:0-1763 GCF_001605985.2 Dendrobium catenatum
TATAAAGATTTCAAAAATTATAGAAAAATATTCATAAATTAGTAAATTTCATTTAAAAATTTTTGCTAAAATCGATTTGTAAAACAGACACCTGACGATCCCCAAAACCTCACTTGTATTAACAGGTGCCGATTTTTTAAGAAATTTTGATAGTGTCTAAAAATTATGAAAAAAATTAGGGATGCTAAAACACAATAACATAAATATTCTGACACAAATGGTTTGTGATTTGGACTTATTATGACTCCATAAATAAATATTGACTATTCTAGGTCAAAAATTCTTATAAAAACAATTTTAGGGTTTCACACCTACAAGACTTTCTTAACTAAATTATATTTAGAAAATGAAAATTATATAAATTCCCTGTCATATCCAACACCTAAGTGCATGAAAAGTTAGTGTTGCCTAACTATCTCAAATTAGGTGAAGGTTTAAAGTTGTAAGATCGGGCTCATATTGTTCAATTTATTTGTCACGACGCAGCCCGGCTAGTCCGATATAATGGGGCTGGAACAGTTGGTCGAACGGAAAACATATATAAAACATAAACAATTTCATTAAAGATTTAATGTCATAACATAAATATCATCCAATTATATGAAAGAGCCACTAATAACATTAAATAAAAGTGTTCCAAACTTTATCTTCTTACACAATTACTAAAAATTTAAACGTTCAACAGTTACATAAGCTCCCACAAACTACACAGAGACAGATCAAATACTCAACATAAAACATAAAACATTGAAACATTTCTTCTTCTTGAGATCCTCTACGACGGTAGGTATACTGCCGTCTCGTAGCCATTACTTCTTATTTGATTCTCCTGAAAAATATTTTATAAGGTAGGATGAGCCAACGCTCAGCAGATAACATGTATTTATCTCAAATTCATGACTTAAATAAAAACAAAACATTTATCATGAAATCTTTTTTTTTTTTTAATTCAGAATACTTTGATATACATAAACTGGATAATATTTTCAATACAAAAATTCCTTTAATTATTTCCTTAAAGATTTTCATTCTTCATAAACTTTTCCTTTCATCAACTTTTCTTTTCTTCTTAACCTTTCATTTGTATACATAAAATACTTAATCATAAATTTTACACCCGTCCCGGAGTACCAATTTTTTTACTGATCAGGTACACAGTCTTTTGGCCATTTCTTTTACCATTTGGCTTCGAAGAACCTCATTACCATTTGGCTTTTGTAAGCCTCTTTACCATTACCATTTTGATAATTCCGGATCAACATGCACATGCAATTATAATAGATCTTATAGGACTTAAGTTATTCCGAATTTCATATGTGTTTCGTTTCATGCATAATTATTTTTTTTATGTTTATCTAGAATTCAATTTTGAGACAAAAAAAAACAAATATAAAATCTTTCTTGCGTACTAATATAAATAAAACTCAAACATATAAAAGTTGCATGAAATAGAACATTTATAAGCTGAACATGGTTTACTTAACATAAAAGAAAATTTAACAAATTCAGAGAGATGATTTTGATTTAAATACAAGTACCTACCTCCCTTAAGCAGGGTATGTTGCTTTGACACATCTCTTTCACCTTAACGATCACAACCTAAAATGATTACAAAAGAGATGTATCATAAATTTAATTCCTTAAAGTTTAATCTTATTCCTAAGTCTAAACTCGTCATTCCCCTTAACTATTCCCTACGACACTTAATGAATTTTAATTAAATTAATATTAATTTTCGAATTTAATTAAATCTTAATTTTCTG
>NW_021374342.1:0-216 GCF_001605985.2 Dendrobium catenatum
ATAACTTGAACATTATGGTTTGAGGGAGAGCCAATCAAGAACTCTTATAGTAAATCACATTATCTTATTATCTTCTTGAATAGATAATACAATAGTGCCCATTGTTATGGTATTAATGAAGTTTTCTATAGGTTTGTTAGCTTTTTTTACGTTAAAGATGCATCAGAGTGTTTGTAACATCTCAACTCTCATGCATTTTTTGATGTAGAGTGCCCT
>NW_021374343.1:0-303 GCF_001605985.2 Dendrobium catenatum
TCAAACATGGGCAAATTTTCAAAAAGAACACATTTTGATGGATCATGAGTTAAATTAAATTTAAAAAAGATCAAAAATGCAAAGGGAATTTGCATTTTATGTTAAAATGCAAAGCGAAATCGCAGTGATCATGTTTTCTATTAAAACGTGATTTTATATTGCATTTTTCATGTTTTTACTGTTCCTAATTATTATATTTTTATTCTTTTAAAAAACTGCTTCATTCTTAAAACATTTAATAAATAGTTTTATTTAAATATTAAAAATAATTTTATTGAAATAAAATTTTTTATTTTCCTATTT
>NW_021374344.1:0-306 GCF_001605985.2 Dendrobium catenatum
ACCTAGAATCGATCCATGACCGCTAAACAAAAGGAGTAGTCTTCGGTCATACTGGAAGCTGATCGATCACAAATACCTATTGCATCCTTAGTGGATTCTACGATCCCATTTTTTTCCTATCAAAGAATAATTATCCCATTCCAGCGAATGCTCCTATACAGTTCGTAGATGGAGACGGAATTGTGAGGGCCGATGTTCATTTTAGAAGAGCAGAATCCAAGTCTAGTGTTGAACAAGTAGGGGTAACTGTTGAATTCTATGGTGGAGAGCTCAATGGAGTCAGTTATAGTGATCCTGCTACTGTGA
>NW_021374345.1:0-492 GCF_001605985.2 Dendrobium catenatum
AAAGCTAGCTGATGCCTACGAAACCATGGCAGCTCAACTTCCAAAACGCAATGTTGGAACTGGAGATGCTTCAATTCCCTTAATGTTATTTGATTTGATCTTCAGCCTTAACCTTTATTGATTTCTTGTCATAACTATGGAGTTCTTGCCATCAAAGTGAATATTATGCTTGACTAGGATCACAAAGGCAAGCAGGGGCCGACCACTCCTTTACCTGGTCTGGTTATAATCCAAGCACCCAAGGAGGAAGAAGAGTACGGAAGACCTCCATCATTGACTATTCCTGCTGCGATTGAAGAACCTGCTTAGATTTATGAAGTGCTTTCCTTTTTCTTTAGACTTTTAAAAACAAGCTTCTATTATTTTTGTTTACTCTAAATTTTGTTCATGTACTGATGGAACTCCCACATTTGGATTTCGAACTGTTCTTTTCATAAATGAACATGGATTGTATTAAGAAGCTTATTTCGTTTATTATTATTATTATTCTAT
>NW_021374346.1:0-247 GCF_001605985.2 Dendrobium catenatum
AAATGAGCCATGGACAATTGATTTGAATGGAGTTGTTTTTGAAAGAGTTAATGCCAGTGTTATTGCACTTGTACAACATATTATGGAGAAAGTTAAATGAGTGACCATTCCTTATGAGGGACCTTCCTCACTTAATTTAAGAAAGTTATTTTCCATCAAAGTTCATGGTTTCACAATAGAGTTGTAATGCGATTTTTGTGGAATGATGTCTATAGTGATAAGCGCACCCCCCCCCCCCCCCCCCCCC
>NW_021374347.1:0-364 GCF_001605985.2 Dendrobium catenatum
CTAATCTAGGCTAGTTTCTAGAAACCTGAAATTTGTAATAAATACTAGACCCTAACTGGAGTCTAATGCAAGTGAGTTTGCCTGATTTGGAATTTTCTACAATTAGTTATGGATTTCTAAAAATCGGGATATTTAAGGGAATTTTCTAAATTTCCTACTAAATAGCCTTTTTATTGTTTTGATCCAAATCAGCTCCAAACTGGTTGGAATCACTTCCAAAGGTCAGGAATGACCACAGAAAGTGTTTCCAAGTGTTTAGAGGAGATTTAGTATTTTTAATAATTTTTAATGAATTATTAGGGGCAAAATAGTAAATTCTACCTATGATCAAATTAAGGGTCAACCTAGAGTCAAACTATGGAGC
>NW_021374348.1:0-224 GCF_001605985.2 Dendrobium catenatum
ATCTTAACAGTACAAGGAGAGCAATAAATAATATTAAATGCTATAATAATTAATCAATTTAATGCTTCCTTCTGTATGAGGTTTTTTTGTAAGTTTTTCCACAATTTTTTAATAAGATGTTTTTTTCATAAATCAAATTTGTTAGAATAAAATATAATTTTCTTCAGAAAAAAAAGTTATAATATTTTTAACATTAAAATATTTTATTTTTAATAATTATTTCA
>NW_021374349.1:0-240 GCF_001605985.2 Dendrobium catenatum
AAATCTTGGTACCACCTGGTTCTGTACTGATGGTTCAATCCTCCTAGGAAATTGACAAGGGTTTTCTTTTCACAGCAGCCCCAGATACCGGCTTCAAAGCTTCGCCGCCGGCGAGAGGTCCGGTCATGTTGATTGAACCTTTCAGGAGAAAATTGCGATGGAAAAAAAGTTGTTAGCTTTCGTCGTCGAGCACTCCAACATAAGTGAGATCAGTTCTTCTCATCCTCACAGCTCCCTTGA
>NW_021374350.1:0-322 GCF_001605985.2 Dendrobium catenatum
AAAGAAGAGAAAGATATGTGGACCTTGTTCTCCACACCATCTACTAAATTCACAACATTACTTTGACTTATCTCATAAGTTTTATTGAAAAATAATTTTTTTAAATAGTAACAAAAAAATAAATATTCTCTTAAAAGAAATCTAACATCTTTAAATACAATTTTTATTTTTTAATGGAAGTAAATTATTTATTATAAATGCGAAAAAATCTCATTATCATACTCTATCTTTTGAAACTAAAGTTACTCATTCGAAAGAAAATATGAATACTTGGATGCATTCTGCATGTAATACACATTGAGACACTCTCATATATCATGTA
>NW_021374351.1:0-7694 GCF_001605985.2 Dendrobium catenatum
AGGAATGACCTTTCTTTATTAGATTTAAACAATAATTCGACTTTTAATAGGGCACAATGGAGAAAAAGGATTCATGTAGCCGACCCCACGTAGTGGGATAAAGGCTTGTTGTTGTTGTTGTTGTTTGTATTATACAATATGAATAGTTCAATTTTTAAATTCAACAAAGTAAGAAACATACATATCAGATTTGCAATCTTAATATAACTTATTTGTATAGTCTAGTTTTCATCACATAATACAATCAATATTAGATTTTAAATTTTAAATCTTCTGGAACTCAATATGGCTTCATCTTTCAAATTTTATAAAACTATCATGCCTATCGTGAAACACTGTCGTTGTCAGGTCCCATATCCTGGATGAAAAATGTGGAGGGTTACGTTAGGTAGTCAACAACCGGCATAAAACTTATCGAATAATAATGACATGAATCCTTTAAAAAATTGTGTTAATACTAAGGCATGCCCTGAAAGTGACAAACTGTATGGCTTGAATATAGTGATAAGTGTGTAAGGACCGCTGCACCAGCATTCGGGTGTAGTGTTAAATAGGCAAGGGTTCTCACATCAAAGACGGATGCAAGTAAAAAAGCTAGTCCATGAAGCTAAAAAATATGAAACTAAAATTAGGATAGGAACTTGGAATATAGGTTCCCTTATAGGAAAATTAACGAAATTAATAGATATTATGACTCATATGTAGTTAAATATTTTATGCATTCAGAAAACTAAATGGGTTGGAGAGAAGGCTAAGGAAATTGATAGTTTATAATTTAAACTTTAGTATTCAGGTAAGACTCATGCTAGAAATGGTGTAGGTGTTATTACATATAAGTGTTTGAAGGACAATGCTATAAAAATTAATAGGATTCGAGATAGAATTATAGCTTTAAAGATTATTATTGATGCTAAGATTGTTAATATTATAAGTAGTTATGCTCCTCAAGTAGGTTTGGATATGAGTTTTAAATTAAAATTTTAAAATGACTTAGATGAATTAATACAAAAGATACCTCTTGAAGAAAGAGTTTTTTATTGGAGGAGGTTTAAATGAATATGTTGGTAGAGAGATAGATGATTTTAAAAATATTTATGGTGGTCATAGGTTTGGAACGACAAATAAAGGTGGTAAGACTATATTAGATTTTTGTTTAGCATATAATTTTTTAATAGCTAATTTCTTATTTAAGAAAAGGAATGAGCATCTCATCACTCATAAAAATGGATATAGTACAACTCAGATTGACTATTTTCATATAAGAAAATTAGATCATTTAGATTGCAAAGATTGTAAAGTTATTCCGTGTGAAAATTTATGTACCCAATATCGATTATTGAACTTTATGATAAAGGAGGGCAGAAAATAAAAAAAAAAGTAAAATGATATTCTAGGAATAGACGGGAGCATTTAAAGAATATTAACAAAAATATTTTTTAGAGTAAGATTTTATATCTTAAGATTTTGTCTATGCATGAGGATGCTAATGATATGTGAGAAAAAGTGGCTAGTGATATTAAAAATATTGTAAAAGATGTGCTTGAAATATCAAAGAGAAAAGCTCCTAATAGTAAAAAATAGTAGGTGGTGGAATCCAAATGTGCAAGAAAATATTAAAAATAAAAGGATTTGTTATAAAAATTAGTTTAATTTTAAAAATTTTAATAATTAGGAAAGATATAAAGAGGCTCATAAGGAATCTACAAAAATAATATGCATTGCAAAGATCTTAGCTTTAGTGATTTATATAATAGATTAGATACTAAGGAGGGAGAAATATATATGTATAAGTTAGCTAAACAAAGATATAGGAGTAGTTAGGATTTAGTTCAAATGAAGTGTATTAAGGATATGAAGATCAAAAAATTCTTTTCTTAGAAGATGAAATTCAACAAAGGTGGATAAGATATTTTGATAAACTTTTTAATGAAGATTGTAAAAAAAAAATTAACTGTAGTGACCTTAGCACCCTAAATGAAAAAAAAAAAAATATTGGTGTACTAGTAAAACCGAAGTAAGAGAGGATTTAAATAAAATGAAGGGTGGAAAAGCTATTGGACCTGATAATATTTCAATTGAGGTGTGGAAATACTTAAGATATGAAGGAATTTCTTGTTAAGAGAGTTGTTATTTGCATGTTTTACATTCTTGCAACTTGTATAGTTTTGATGATTTCAAATATTATTGTTTTATGTATAGTTATCTCCTAACACTTTTTGGAAGAGTTATTTTTGCTCTTGTGTGTACTAACATTTCAGAAAAATCAAACTCCAGACTACAAAGACTTCAAATCAAATTTAGCATGAGATACTATGTATTTAAAACTTGTATTTTTCTTTGAATTAAGTTTGAAAAGGAGTGATTGTAATTGAGTGAATACACACACACTTTAGGAGATCTTAAGAAATTTGTACTGATCGTAAGGGAAAAAATATAGTTTGTACGGGACGATTAGGTCAGTTATCTCCTCATAAGAGCAATGGAACGAACAGGAGTTAAAGAAAATTTGTCTAAATCCTGATCGTCCAAGACAAAGTGTATTCATCCAAGGACGAAATATTCTCAGGAAAATTTTCGTTTAGAACGAAGTGTATTCGTTCTAGGACCAGTTGCTCTCTGGAGTATTTTCGTCCAGGACGAAGTGTATTCATCCCGGGATGATTTGATCTCTAGAAAAATTTCATCTGGACGAACCCATATTCTTCCCAAGACGAAGTAAACCGATCTGACGTTCTGCAGTTTTTAGGAACCGACCTATGGAATAACCGTTCGTACCGGATGAACCTAGTTCGTATGGGACGATGTGTGTGTACGAAGTCATTTCGTACTCATATATATTATGTTCATTTCTAGCGTAATTAAGTAAAATCGTCCAGGACGATCCACGATCATACGGGACGATCGAATACGTATTGACTTGAAAATTTATAATTTTTGGACGGTTTTTCTTGTCTCTGCTACGTAAAGTCCAATTTTAACTGCCACCAAATCTTTTTGTCTACTGATCTTCATGCCTATTGAAAGAAGAGTCAAGGAGAGAGTGTAAGAGAGTGTTCGAAGGAGTACTCTTACTACTAGAGCATGAAGGCTTCACTTGGTGTTCAAATGTAAG
This sequence comes from Dendrobium catenatum, assembly GCF_001605985.2. Taxonomy (NCBI): domain Eukaryota; kingdom Viridiplantae; phylum Streptophyta; class Magnoliopsida; order Asparagales; family Orchidaceae; genus Dendrobium; species Dendrobium catenatum. Next base: position 3,113 of record NW_021374351.1, read on the forward strand.
AATCTTTACTTTTGATTTGTGTTTACTTCACTCTTTTCTTTCTTCCTTCTAGATTTCTTGTGAAAAAGATCTATCAAGGAGATCTGGTTCTCTTCCGACACTTGGAGAGTGTAAACAACCGAAGGGTTCTCTGCCCACACTAGGAGAGTGTGAAAGAACGAAGCGTTATCTGCGATAACCACACTAGGAGAGTGTGAAAGGATGAATGGTTCTCTACCCATACTAGGAGAGTGTGAAAGGACGAAGGGTTCTCTGCCCACACCGGGAGAGTGTAAAAGGACAACAGTTCTCTGCCAATACTGGGGATAGTGTAAAAGGACGACAGTTCTCTGCCGCACCGGGTAGTGGTGGAAAGAGTGTTGGTAAAGGCTTCTCCGCCTTGCTGTGGGTGCAAAAGGAGAGTCACTATTGGTATTAGTGCAATACTCGGAGGGTGCCTCAGGGGAGTGGATGTAGGTTTGATTTTGACTGAACCACTATAAATCTCGTGTCTTTATTTTTTCCGATGGCTTTTTATTTTTGTGTTTTTACTTTTAAAACTCTGGTTGAAAAACATTTTCTAGAAAAATTCACTAAAGTTTTATTTTTATTTTCCGAAGATCAAAAAGAGGGTTAGAATTTAGGGCTAAACTCGGACAATAACATATTTAAAATCTCCTTCGTGAGATTTACGCGGAATCTTCGAAGCCCATTTGATATGAACTTTTTTGCTAATCCTACATAAATCCTTGCAAATAGTTCCTGAAACGTGATTAATATATATATATAATATATAGTAATAATTAAATTTCTATAATTATATATTAATATATTTTTTATAATAAAAAATATTATATTATAACGTTTAATAAAATATGTGCATTTTAACCCAATTGCATCGCAAGCAATTTGAATGATTTTTTGGATGTTTCAAAGGCTATACATTATATGCATTACAGTTTTAGTTACATATATAGAGGAATTTTAAGTTGTTTCTTTATATAGTATAAAGCACAAACCCCACAATATTAAAATAAAGTTTTGCTTTATGTGGCCAGCTATGTGATCCTATATGTTTGATTTAAATTAATTACATATGCAATAATTTAAAAAAAAAAAAACAAATTTAGATTTTAAATAAAATGAATTAAAAATATTATTTGTGTGGATACCGGCTGTTGACCCACTTACCACAGACCAAAGAGTGATCTAACAAAATATTAGTATCAAAGCAGTGTTGCAAAAACTGATCTCACTGATTCAATACAAATCGGTTTTCAGACTTCCTCCGGTAACTGGCAATTGAATTAGTTCACGACGATAGTGGCTGGTCCATCCGATTTTTATAAAAAACGCTAATAAAACTAATGAATATAATGATAACACTTAAAATTTAAACAGACTAATCATTATTGAAAATGCTCGAGTAAAGAACTTAATAGCCAATTATTTATTATTTTATCAGTGTTCATATAAGATTAACTTATGATATAAAGAAAGTTATCAAGAATATAAGGTAGATGAATTAATTTATAGAGTAACTTATAAGTTATATAGGGACAGAAAAGTTTCTTTCAATGCAAGTCGTACTATATATAAAATATAATTGTGCCAAAATGAAACTTTAGTGAAATGAAAAATAGGAACTCCTATCTAAAGGCAATTGCCTGCGACATCCCGTGTGTGCGAATATTGGAGAATGGTAAATAAATATTTAAAATTTGTTATTTATCTAACAAGACTATGAAATGCATCTCAATATCGATTTGATGATAAAAATAGTTTATGTGAGAAACAGTGGAGCAATATATCCGAGAGTAAAATAAGATAAGAATATATAAAATTTTTGAAAAGATAATTTAGACAGTTATATCAATGAACTATACTATATGATGATAATATTGTATTTCACGAATAGGCATGATTACAACAACAACATCAAGCCTTTAAACCCACTACGTAGGGGCGGCAACATGAACCTTTTGCCATCTCCTATTGTGTCCTATCAAAAGTGTCATAACCATTTTTCTGGTTGTTAAATTTCTATTATTGAGTATACAGGGAACTGCCTTTTGCAGCCCTTCCCAACCCATTTCAGCCACGGACTTGAACTTCTATCTTACACGTCTGTTTCAGGAATATCCATATACTCTTTTGACTTTATCACTGAATTTCCCCAGCTCTCAAGATGTCGAGATGCATTATTCAATGCGTAAGTAAGGAGTCATTCAAATCCGTAGGTCACATAGGGGGTGAATAGAGTGAGGGAGCCGGCCATCAGAGCGCTCTCATCGACTTAAGCTAAACCTGTTTCATGGGCTCGTGAGCTCGGAGCTCTTATCGAGCTTCAACACAAGGTCGCCCCGTTATTAATGACTCTTATCTACCGACACAGCCTTCTCCCTTTAGCAGCCCGTTCTTTGAGCTCTTTGAGCCGTGACGTCTCGTGATAAACTCCATATTTAATATTTTTAAATAATTATTTTATTTATTAAATTATTAAATTTTAAAAAGATAATAAAAAAAATAATTATCTTAAAAATTCTAAATATATTTTTAATTAAAATAATGAAAGGTTCATTGCCTAAAAATCACTATATTCTAACTCAAAGTCTTTTTTTAGCGCTTTTGTTCTTCTCTTCCTTAACATTCTTTTGACTTTAATGTAACATTAAGTCTTAAAAAATACATTGTTCCTTTAAAGTACTTTCTAAAATTTCCTACTATCTAACCGGATCATCGGACAGCGGATGCCGTTTCCTAATTTATTAGATGAATATCATGAAACCCATAAGTCCTAAATTTAGAATATGTGTACTCTCCTCTTATCCACCCACTTATCTTTCACTGAAAGGCCCCGTGATAACGCTCCAAACACTTTTCCGTATATGCTCGCTTTCGCTATCCCTAAATTTTTCTTTTAAGGGTAAAGCCACTCAGTCCACCTAAGCACCTTATCTCTGCCACACATTAACTTAGTATTATGCTTCTCTTTTAATGGCCAAACATTCGGCACCCATAAAGCATTGCGAGGCCTCACCACACATCTTACAGATTTTCCCTTAAGTTTGGAGGGGTACTTCTACTCACACAACAAGCGACGCGATGCATTCCCAGCTTCAACCACTTTCTAACGTTTTGAATACTCTACTAATTAATATCTCCCGATAATTTCACCATCGTTCTGGGAAAAATTATTAAAACAGAGCATGAAGTTCGAGCTTGCTTTCCAAACACACGAGCCGGTTAAACCAGAAACAATAAAAAAAAAAAAAATTAATGAATAAAGCAGAAACAAATAAAGTCGCACATTATCAAAAAAACAAAAAAAACAAAAAAAATTATAATTAAAGGAAAAAAAAAAAAAAAATCAAACAAATATAAAAAAAACAATAACAAAACGACAATAAAAGTTAAAAGAGAAGCAACTAACTAAAAACATCTAGTCAATTTATCGACTCGTTTACACACCCTTAGTTTTCAATACCGCGAGGAATAGTTCGGTCTAAGATATTAAAACATTTGTACTCTTATTAATGACTTTGATCGCCCAAATCATAATTGTCTCAGCATATTACTACTAAATTACACTTCGCAGTATATTCTGTTTTAGATCTACTCAAGCGGGAAAACCTTTAGACTCTAAGGATGACCTAACATAATTCAAGTTACCTTTCAACTACCCTCTAGTCTTCATCAACAAAATTTAAATAGTTAATTATTGATCTATCAGCAAAAAGTCACTAAATAACACCAAAGTGTACCCTCTGAGTATTACAAAATGTTTAATGAGAACATCCATGACTAAAGCCAAAAATAGAGGGCTTAAGGCTTGCATCCTTATGTTAACCCAACCAAAATTAGGGACAAATACTGGTCAAACCCTTGTGTGTTGATATTGAGACACATATTAAGTTAAGTAGTTCAATCTTGATACATATCTTTTGATGATTTGCAATATTAAGCAGTTATTAACTCCTCTTTTTTTTTTTCACAGAACTCTCCAAAATATAGAACTCTCTGGTGGGTGAACATATTAATTCATATGCTTTTCTAAATCAATAAATTGTATTTTAGAATTCAGTATGTAGATCCCAATTATTTTCTCTATATTTCTCATCAAATCTCTAATTAAATTGTATTTGGCTTCAATACTCGCCCACCCGACATGAATCCAAATTTGATTTTGAGAACATTAGTATCACGTGGCGAATACATACGCTCTATAACTCTCTTCCGATAGTTAAAGTACTGACACAATAACCTTAATTCCTCAATAATTCGCACAATCTGTAGCTGAGATGTGTTGATATTGTGAGACAACATGGAATTGATGAACTGTAAATAGTTGCAATCACCTGCTTTTGAATTCACTATAAAATATATAGAGATTATTCATGCACTCACTTTCTTACTACTCATCTATAAATGGAGGCATCTTTTGTTAGTCTTTAAAATAGTTGTTTAAAAAGTTTTGTAAGCCAAGAGAATGTGAACTTCATTCTTCTATCCGCCACTATGAGATTAGGCTGTTAAACTGAAGTTATGTCCCACGGACTAACCAAGAAGGGGGGGCGGTGTTGAATCTGGGAATTAAAAAATT
>NW_021374352.1:0-259 GCF_001605985.2 Dendrobium catenatum
GTCGGACTTCTGCTCGCCAGCAGACTTCTACTCGTCGCCGGACTTCTGCTCGTCGACGAATCTTCGTCAGTCTTCTACCCAACATTGAACTTCTACCCGACGTCAGACTTCTCCTTGTCGTCGAACTTCTGCTCGTTAGCAGACTTCTGCTCGTCGTCGGACTTCTGCTCGTCGATGAATCTTCATCGGTCTTCTGCCCAAGGCCGTACCTCTACCCGATGTCAGACTTCTACTTGTCGTCGGACTTCTCCTCGTCGGC
>NW_021374353.1:0-563 GCF_001605985.2 Dendrobium catenatum
ATTCCTCCTAAGGTTGAGAGTCATCCTCAATGTAGACCTCAGCATCAGGAGTTTTCAGGGGCAACTTCACCTAGGAGAGGTGAGATACACAGTAACTATAGAAAACAAGATAAGGGCAAGAGACCCTTAGTCAGTTCAGTACCGCCAAAACCATCTCACATACAGGGTCAGTCAGTAGTGTAGCCCAGGCCCTCCTGTAGGACTCTAGAGAGTCAACAGTACCTGCAGGAGAAGCTTAGTAAGGAATATCCTTTTAAAAAGGACAGTGTGAAGAAGATTTTTAAATTTATTACTAAGAAAAATATCTTGATATTCCCAAATAATAATAGAGTGGAGGAGGAGGGACTGTTTTAGAGAATTGCTATGTGTTCAAGGATAAGATTGAGAGGTTGATGGCCAGTGAAAAGATCTATCTCCAGGATAGTGATTTGGTACAGTCTTTGGGCAAGGCTACTCAGACAGTTCAGATGATCTCCAGTCCCACCCACAGTCTAAACTACAATTCCAGCCACAGTGACAGTTAGAGTTACAGTAAGGGTAGTAGTGGCAGGTTACCCCACCGT
>NW_021374354.1:0-330 GCF_001605985.2 Dendrobium catenatum
TCTCTCACGCATGTGATAGGATGTCTGACTTTTTTTTTCTTCAATTTTTGTTTAGTACTATAGAGCCTCCGAATGCTGGTATGAGCCACGCATGTTTACTGAGCCCTTTTTGGGACCTTTCTTCCTTTTGAGTAGGATTTCCTAGTCTATACCCTCGTGCCGATCCCATCTTAGGAGGGATAATGTATGATCCTTAATCGAGAGTTTTCTTGGACTCCGGCTTGGGATCTAATTAACCACGGGGACTTACGCCCGTGGGAAACTTGGCCCCATAATCTAATAAACCCCATTCAAACTATTGTATCGGGTGGGAAAAACTCGTGACTAGGT
>NW_021374355.1:0-460 GCF_001605985.2 Dendrobium catenatum
ATAATAATTAAGTATAATTAATAATAATTAATTATTATTAATATCATTAATTATGATTAATAATAATTAATCATAATTAACTATTTTAATAATGTTTAATTATAATTATTTATACTTACTTACAATAAACTATAATTATGAAAGGATTTAAGCAGGATTACTATTAAATCCTAATAACAGGACTTAGGAAAGAATTAAATCTCACAGAGAACTATCATCCTTTGTTTTCCTCTCCTGGTTCAGTGGCTCTATGGGATTTAGCTGAAGAAGGGTTGGATGGGAGTAAGTTACCTTCACAGTGAGAAGCTCCTATCCCTGCTTACAATAAAAATGTCGTAACTTCTAATTTATCAAAAAGGGAAGGTAGTCAAAGGAGGTAGCGGGCTAGGGCAAAGGTCAGGTGGGATTTAAGCTTTGGGAGGAGACGGTCGAAAGGCTGATGGGGTCTCGGTGGCTGCTT
>NW_021374356.1:0-273 GCF_001605985.2 Dendrobium catenatum
ATGACATTGATGTATTCAAAGATATATGGATCTTAGACAAATGTATTAACAAGTGGCCAACATTTATTACACCTCTAGACAATAGCAGATTTTTTGTTTCCAACCTCTTAGAAAATGGAAGTTGGAACGTGGAGCAAATGAGAAGAATTACGGGTGAAGACCTTGCAAATCTTATTATAAAAACCATTGTCCCGGGTGATCAGGAAGGAGATGAAATGGAACTCTTACAGCAGGTCAATGGAAGATCCTTATCATCTATGGTTTTTGAAAATT
>NW_021374357.1:0-351 GCF_001605985.2 Dendrobium catenatum
TTACGAACCTTTGCGCATTCCTTTTGATTTTTGTACTATATGTACAATTTTCAAGAGTAATTGAAATCAATTCTTTCCAAGATCAATAATCTAAAATTTCAAATTTTTCTAAGTGCATAAATATCACTTGAGCTAAGAAATACAAAATAATAAAGCATCTAAATTGCAATAATAATATTAATTTTTATGTAGTCTAAATGAATAGACATGAAATTAAAATTCTAATTATAACAAGTTGTAAATAAATTTTAAATTTAGAAAGACTAGATTTTCTAATAAAATTAATCTCAAATTACAATTTAATTTAAGCACATTTAAGATTAAAAAGACTAATGAAATTCATAAGAACTA
>NW_021374358.1:0-278 GCF_001605985.2 Dendrobium catenatum
ATAAAAAGTTTAAAATAGATATAGGAATTATACCTGATATTTAATAAAGACCTAAGTTATCCTAGTATTAATTTCCAAAAAAAAAAAGTTATCCTAATATGAATATCAATGAAAGTGACAAAATACTACAATTATAGGTGAATATGAAAAAGATTAGGATCCAAATGTCTGAGTGAACACAATCAAAAGGACGAGTTAGGCAACTAGTGGTATAGAAAGGATGGGACACACAATGGGGTTTTCACATATCGTAGGAAGGACAATCAAACTTATAATTG
>NW_021374359.1:0-348 GCF_001605985.2 Dendrobium catenatum
CTGGCAGCTCCGTCTACTCAACAAGTCATAAGAAAGACCGTAGTAGAGGAACCCCATCCTAGCAACTAGAGGACAATAAGCTATCAAATTCTAGCTCTCCCGATCTGATGAACTCAAGTGATTCAGATTAAAGTCTTTTCAAGTGGTTAAGGATCAAGATACTACTTATGTTCGGTACTATCAACTGAATCCAAAACCTGCAAATCCTTCAATAATCCGTAAAGCATAAAGCGAGGATCGAATGAATTTTTCTTCAACAAGTCCGTCAAAGCACAAAGCAAAGGACAGAAGAAAATTATCCCAAAGTTCGTATAAAGTCCAAGGATGAACTAAGTGGATTCTGTCATC
>NW_021374360.1:0-206 GCF_001605985.2 Dendrobium catenatum
ATATTTATCGTCCTGAAGTAACTTAAAGTTTTTGACTAGATCGTCCTGGCCTATCCTGCGATCGTTCAGGACGATATGATCGTATCAATCATCCTTAATTACTCCCTTGATCAATTAAGGCATAATTTGTGAATATCGTCCAGGCAGAGAACCACAACCAGAAGCTAGCTCCTTACCTCTACCGACCCTTCCACGGACGAGAAACT
>NW_021374361.1:0-204 GCF_001605985.2 Dendrobium catenatum
TGGGTCCTTCAGTGAGTACAACATTTGGTTGTGGTATTTACCATGGTTTAAAATTGCGCAATGTGAGGCTCGCCTTGAGGCCCGCCTTTGCGCAATTCCAATAAAAAACGCCTCGATGCTTACGCTTCAAGTTTTTTTTTTAGGCTTGCGCCTCACCTTGGTTGTGTCCTGCCTTGAGGCCCGCCTCGCCTCACTGGCATGAGG
>NW_021374362.1:0-311 GCF_001605985.2 Dendrobium catenatum
AGTTATAAAAAATATATAATAATTAGAATTAAAAAAAAAAGTCAATATTTTTGTCAACCTTAATTCAAAAACACTTTAAAACTTTGAAAAATAATAACTAATTATAAAAATTCTAAAAGCAACAAACTCACTATAATTTCACTCATCTTAGGGTCTAATATTTACCAAAAATATTAAAAATCCAAAATTTAAAATAAATTAAAAAATCAAGAAATGGACTATTTATTTAGTGCATTAAAATAATCTATAAAATAACAAAAATCAACAAATGAACAAATCTTTAGCAAATCACCATTTCAATCAATCAAATC
>NW_021374363.1:0-227 GCF_001605985.2 Dendrobium catenatum
CAAATTCCCATCTTCCCCATTGAAACATGTTACCATCTATCATAAGCAGAGTACCAACCAATGAAACAATCCTGGACATATTAATCTCATCTTAGCAATAAAGGGGAAGATTAAGCATTCTTATCCAAATTTGTGAAGATAGGCCTTTAAGTGATGTAGTAGAAAAATAAGATGACCATTTATTAAGTCTCATAATATGTTCTTTAACAAACCAAGGTCCACCCGAT
>NW_021374364.1:0-1547 GCF_001605985.2 Dendrobium catenatum
GGTTGTGGAGTGAGGAACCTGAGGAGAAACGGGGCAAGAGTGCCGAGTCTGGGTGGTGGCTGATTGAGCAGAGGTGTGAGGTTGATTTATTGTGGTGGGTACAAGAAGAAGAGGTGGTACAAAATTGGTTGAGGAGTTTTGTTGGAGACCGAGATCAGGTTGATGGTAGGGAAAAATAGCCTCATTAAAGATAACGTGCCTGGATATGTAGACTTTACCTGTTTTTGGATCAAGGCAGCGGTAACCTTTTTGAGCCGATGCATAACCTATGAAGACGCACGGGATGGAGAACAGCGAGAGCTTGGATGTGCTGTAGGGTCGAAGCCACGGGTAGCAGAGACACCCAAAGATCTTGAGATGATTATAGGCTGGCGGTTTTTAGTATAATATCTGATACGGACTTCGGTTCTGAAGAGCTCGAGACGGTAGTCTGTTGATCAGGTAAACCGAGGCATTCATGGCTTCAACCCATAGTTGGACAGGAAGGTTTGCGTCAAGTAGGATGCTGCGCATGGTTTCGACAATGTGCCTATGTTTCCTTTCTGCGACTCCGTTTTGAGCCGGCGTGTACGGGCAAGAGTACTGATGAAGAATGCCAAGATTCTTAAATAATTGTTGGAACTTACCATTAATGAACTCGCCTCCACCATCGGATCGAAAGATTTTTATAGATTTGTTAAATTGTGTATTTATCATTTTATGAAAAGTAATAAACGTGGTGAAAGCGTCGGATTTGTGAATTAAGGGGAAAATCCAAGAAAATTTTGAGTGATCGTCAATGAAAGCAACGTAATACTTATAACCTTGCGTGGAGGTGGCCGGTGAAGGCCCCCAAATGTCAGAGTGAACAAGATCGAAGCATTGAGACGTAATTGTATTAGAGGAAGTAAAGGGTAACCGGCGGCTCTTGGCCACATTACAGGCGTTACAATGTTTATTGTGAGAGGTTTTACAAATTGCAGGAATAAAATGTCTAGCTGTTTGCAACGTCTGAAGGGCCGGGTGACCGAGACGCCTATGCCAAAGATTGTGAACTTCTTGAGCTGAAAAAAGAGCAAGGTTAGCAGAGGTAGCAGTTGAACGAATGGGGTAGAGACCGTTAACACAGGGGCCCCGAAGTAGAGTTTGACCCGTCGTCGAGTCCTGAATGCAGAAGCCATTAGTCGAAAACTTGACTGTGCACTTGTTGTCATTTGTTAGTCGATGGATAGATATGAGATTGAAAGAAAGATTTGGAACGTGTAGAAGATTTTGGAGATAGAGAGTACCTGTTGGGGTTGGTAGGATACCTTTGCCTGAATTTTGAATAGGAAGTTGATAGCCGTTTCCAAGGGTAATTTGCTGATTGCCTGAATACTGTTTGCTGGAATGGAGATTGGAATGGTCGGACGTGAGGTGGTTTGACGCGCCGCTATCAAGGAACCAGTCTGAGTTGGTGTTTGAGTCTGATGGAGTGAATAGCGCAGTCTTAGCCGTGTCCTCCATGTAAGATTGATCATGGCGATACCAGCATTTGATGGCTGAGTGTCCTGTTTTGGAACAAATTT
>NW_021374365.1:0-253 GCF_001605985.2 Dendrobium catenatum
CTGGCATGTGCTTTTTCTTTTTCTTTTTCCTCCTTGAGTCTTATTGAGTCTTATCCACTCAACTGCTGCATTCTATCGTCTCGACGTTTGAGAAAAAAAAATTTCCTCCTGGACGATCGTCAGATCGTACAGACAATCTAATTAAAAACTACTCTAAAAAAAGTTAAAATTCATGCAAACCGTTCTTTCTCACATCGTCCAGTACGAAACAAAATTTGTCCCGGACGATTTCCTCCAATTTTTTAATTTTGAA
>NW_021374366.1:0-457 GCF_001605985.2 Dendrobium catenatum
TGATCGTCCCGTACGAACCAAGTTCGTCCAGTACGAACGGTTATAACAAGGTTGGTTCCAAAAACTACAGAACTAATATAGAAAAATTGTCCTAAGTCGGTTATATCGTCTGGACGAAAATAGGTTCGTCTGGACGAAAATAGGTTCGTCTGGACGAAATTCTTACAGAGAGAAAATTGTCCTGTACGATAATTAATTTCGTCTAGACGAAATTCTTACAGAGAGCAAATCATCCCGGACGATATTTAATTTCGTCCCGGATGAATAGGACTTAAAAATTTTTTTTATCCAGTTCCTATTCGTTCCATGTGATCTTAATAAGAGATAACTATCTGATCGTCCAGTACGAACTGATATCGTCCAGTACGATCAGTATAAAATTTATATGATCTCTATATGTGTGTGTGTATGTTTTTATTTACTCAATTACAATCACTCCCTCTCAATTAAAATGACA
>NW_021374367.1:0-285 GCF_001605985.2 Dendrobium catenatum
CTAAGAGCTTTTAGAGACACTACTAAAAAACATCTTTTCTCAACACATTAAGCCTTCATTTGGCGCAAACTTTCTTACTACTTTCTAAAATGACCTTCTAGTACAAAAATTTCTTACTGAAAAGTAGTTTTAGAAAGCAACAAAAAAATTTGTCCCAAATTAATTAAGCCAAAATTGACTTTTGTGGTGGTTTTAAGTCACTTCATTCTTCATTTACATGGCTGAGAGCTTTTAGAGAGAGAAAGCGAGAAAGAAAGGTATAGGAGAGAGAAAGTTAATGTTCAT
>NW_021374368.1:0-284 GCF_001605985.2 Dendrobium catenatum
TAGAAGATTAATGCAAAAATTGGTGAATCAAGAATCATGATTTTCAAGCTCAAGTATCAAAAATATCAAGGGTTTTCTTTAAGCTTTAGTAAAACAGAAGAAGTATGCATACTATTTGTGAGCTCATTTTATGCCTCTTGTCAGTTTTTTGGCGCACTATGTGCATCTTTTACTTTTTGATACACCTTGTATATCCTTCTCAATTTGGCGTCATTGCGCATCTTTTGATTTGGCGTCATTGGTCACTTTTTTTTTATTTGGCATCATTGATCATTTTTTTTTGA
>NW_021374369.1:0-874 GCF_001605985.2 Dendrobium catenatum
AAAGGGGAAAGTACAATCTCAACCCGCAAGGGCCCCGACGAGCGTGTTATTGATACACACGTGACGTCTAGGGATGCTGCGCGAGTTATTAAACTTGAACCCGATCATTCTAAGTAGATAAAAGGAGTTGACAGGGTTCAATTATAAAATGCCCCCAAACACCTGCATGTGCCCCGACGAGCGTGTTATTGGTACACACGTGACGTCTAGGGATGCTGCGCGGGCTGACAAGTGGATTCAAGTTCGAAATCGATCCTTCTGTACGGGTTAATAGAAGTTGACAGGGTTCGAACCAACAAACGAATATACGGTTGTGTCGACCGTCATATTTGCCTTAATACATTCATATTAGGCGTTCAAGGCCTATAACAATAAGAATTCACTATCAAGGACAAAAAGTCTACGAAACCCGATCCTCTGTCGACAGTCAGACAGAGTCGACAAGGTTCAAGCTTTAAATAGAAATGACCCCAAACACCCCGATGATGGCCGTGTTGAATGTTTATCTCAACCGGAGGGGTTCACAAATATTTTCAAATCCCACTCCAAATGTCCATCAAAATCAAAAACTCCACAAAGTCAAAGATTTCCAAAACTCCAAAAATCCCAAAAACCCAAAATATTTAAAAATGAAACTATCTATCCCAACATTTAAAGCAAAGCCCATCCACCCTCCGCAATAGTCTGCCGGGGTGGATAAATTCGAATAAACTTTAGCTCACAAAGAGCCAAATGCCTCGTCGAAAATATCACTAGGATCCATTCTCAAATAATCTCTTGCCAGTAAGGACGTGGTACGTGTCTTCTAACAGGCAGTTTCGCCGCCAAATAGCACTTCAGGTAAACGGTTATGACCCGGGGCCCTTTGAACCGA
>NW_021374370.1:0-255 GCF_001605985.2 Dendrobium catenatum
ATGAAACTTAGGCTTCATTTGAAACGGCTTTCTTAATGCTTCTTAAAATAATTTTTTGTACAAAAATTTAAATATTTATACTAAAAAAATGTTTTAAGCAGCAATAAAAAATTCATCTCAAATGAAACCTTAATCAACTTATTTTACTTGGATCCATCTAAATTCATTAAAAAATGCTCAAACAATCTAAGTGTTCGTTTGAGACGGCTTTCTTACTGCTTCTTAAAACAACTTTCTATTATAAAAATTAAAATT
>NW_021374371.1:0-209 GCF_001605985.2 Dendrobium catenatum
ACACCATTCTAGTTTAATCCACTTTTCTTTTCCATTACATTAAGATTCTTCCATTTCATGAGATTAGATGTGCTTATGGTGGAAATTCCCTTCATAGCATCATCCTTGTTTAATCCAGTCTTCTTTTCCTTTAAGTTAGGATTCTTCCATTCGTTAGGATTAGAGGCGCTAATGGGGGATAACGCACTTCGAGGCACCATTCTAGTTTA
>NW_021374372.1:0-215 GCF_001605985.2 Dendrobium catenatum
ACTTTTTGTTGTTGTCAAAAAGGGGGAGAAATTATTTATTTGTTTGTTTATCTTGTGTTTGTCTTGTGTTTTTGTGTTTTTGTTCTTTGTGTTTTTCATGTTTAGTTATTTTTATTTGTGTAAAAATTTTTAAAAAACAAAAATTTGTGTTCTTTGGTTCAAATTGCCTCCTTATTTTCATGTATTCATCAATTCAGGGGGAGTTTAGGAGATTA
>NW_021374373.1:0-285 GCF_001605985.2 Dendrobium catenatum
TGTAAATTAATGGTAAATAAGTTTTAAGGGGATTTACTACTTATAAATTTAAACTCTTGTATCTAACATCTAACATCTTAAAATTTATTATTTACTTATCTAATACATAAATCTTTTAAAACATAAAAATCACATGTTACAAACCAATCTGATATAACCTACATACAAAACAGTCTTATTGTGATGCCCCGGAATCTAAATTAGAAGAATTATTTATTTTTCTTTTAATAAATAACAATCAGAACTATATAATATTATATATCAATAATAAACAATAATACATAT
>NW_021374374.1:0-271 GCF_001605985.2 Dendrobium catenatum
TCTCTGGTATGTATACATGTAATTTATGATTTTAAATTTAATTTTTAGACTTTTAGTCTTTTTAGTAGTTTAATCCTTAGGTTTTTTAGCATAAAGTATTGGGTACATGCAAAATTACACCTTATTTTGAAATATTAAATGGAATTTATCTCCTATTTTATAGGTATAAATGATTAATGCCTCCTTCTTTATAGGTTGACATATAGGCTATCTCTTATATTGCGGAAATATATAAAACATTGCCTCCTGTATTATAGGAGTGAGTATTGAT
>NW_021374375.1:0-1094 GCF_001605985.2 Dendrobium catenatum
ATACAATATAACATAACATACTAACATGGCTTAATGACTCATAATCTTTTTTATTGATTTTTCTTATAATTTGATAGATCTTTTTTGACTTTACTGATCATATTTATTTTATTATTGATTTTTGAAATTTTTATTACTCATATTAAGTGTGATTTAATTTGGATTAGAACTGAACATAACATCTCAAAGGAACCAAGATAAAAGTACATCTTACCTTATGATAAACTCCCTTTTAGGAAGATAGTGTAATGCAATAAATTGTAGATATCCTTTAGAATTCTAATTACTTTAAAATTAAAGAAGCATAAGACTTGGGCTTTTTCCGATAGGAAAACTATCATAAACTCTCTCTCTCTCTCTCTCTCTCTCTCTCTCTCTCTCTCTCTCTCTCTTTTTTCTTTTAGATTCAAGATAGTTGTTAACTTACAAAGAATTATAGTTCAATTATGATCTTCATCTTTTTTTAGCATTCTAACTCTAATTGGCATTAATATGATCTCCCCGATGTTCAAGCGTATAAAGCAATTAAGGTTAAGATTTATAATTCTAAGTCAAGGTTCAATTGATCTAATTTGGTCCTATTATGCTATGTAGATTTTTCCATTGGTCAACTTTGGCTAACGCATTTACGATTTGATGATCTAAACATTATCAAAGAGATTTAATTAATATTTTGGATCATTTGGTTTCAGTTGGTCTGATAGTTTTAGGGTTTAAGGAGTTTTTAGGCTAGTTTAATCATAGGTTAAACTTGGGCCCATAGCTCAAGATTAAATGATCCATGGACCAATTACAAGGCACTAGCATATGATTGCACCAATGTGGAAAATTGAATGCTTATACCACCAACTTAGTTAATTAGGATCAATTAGGGTTAACAAAGAATGAGTTCAATATAGGGCTAGATAAGGTCAAACCTATCTATACAATTGAATGGTCATTGCATTCCTCCTATGGGCTTTAAATTCCAACATGATTCTATAGTTATCCTAAGGTCAATTCTTAGTCAACATTGGCTAAGGATTAAGGTAGGTTTTCTAGCTAAGTTAAGCTATTGTTGAACATATGAATGAGCTAATGGATTTAAATTGAAT
>NW_021374376.1:0-209 GCF_001605985.2 Dendrobium catenatum
TGCTGCAGTAGCTTCTCCACCTTCCTTCCTCGACTCCAGCGAGCTCGTAGTGGTCAAGAAAGCTGTTGGAGACTTCCAAACAGCAAAGGAGGGCTTCCAAATCTTCCAAACAACGATTTGGAGCCTTCAAAACGCTTTGGACAGCAGCGGCGAGTTCTGGAGCAGCTTGGATAGCGACTTTGGAGCTTGGATCGGAGCTTGGAGCGACT
>NW_021374377.1:0-278 GCF_001605985.2 Dendrobium catenatum
ATATTGATATGGATAGAATGGACATAGATATTGTATAAATTCATTGATGCTATAGATATTGGTATTGCCTATAGATTGATTCTGCATTGTATTGATTTGATTGCTATATTTGATTTATCGATAGGAGATTGAGATTTATTGTATCGTTTTTTTCCGATTGATTTTATCGACTTAATAGTATAAATTTGATTTGATTTGATTGATTGATTTGACGGATTGATTGATTTTCTTTTGTGTACGGATTTCTTCGAGATTGACGTGGATTGATTGAGCTTGGT
>NW_021374378.1:0-325 GCF_001605985.2 Dendrobium catenatum
TCCTGGCCGATCAGTACAAATCCCATGAGATCTACTAGAGCATCGCCCTGAATGTAATCTGGACTATTGAAAATTGGCTTGATCATCCAGGACGATATCACTATTGTCCCGGCCGATCAGTTCAAATCAGAGAAAAATCGTCCAGAGCATCGCCCTGAATTCAAGCTATCCGATTCCGATCGTCCAGCACATCGCCTTGAATTAGTGCTGGCCAATATTTATCGTCCAGAAGTAACTAAGGTTTTTTAATAGATCATCCTGGTCGATCTTGACATCGTCCAAGACGACGTGATCGCATCAATCATCCTTAATTACTTCCTTGATT
>NW_021374379.1:0-287 GCF_001605985.2 Dendrobium catenatum
CGTAATAAAAGTTCTTTTTATAGGGGCATAAAGCATTACTAAATAAAAAATAGATTCATTTTTTTTTTTGAGAGATTATTATGTGATGTGTTCGAACACATCCGGAGATCAACTCAGACGTACAATATCATCTAATTTATTGTGCATTGGGTTACGGGACATATCTGGATTGACCTCCGGACGCGTCCGGATACTACAACAACAACATCAACATCAAGCATTTATCCCACTACGCGTCCGGATACTGCATGTAATAATTTTTTTATTATTTTAAAACTACTAATTCC
>NW_021374380.1:0-274 GCF_001605985.2 Dendrobium catenatum
ATTGATTAATAAATTTAATGTAATTAATAAATATATACTATATAATATAATAATTATACAAATTAATAACACAGCTCACCATGGCAAATTTGTTGGGAGCTTATGCTTCTTTCAACTAAGAGGTCATGGGTTCGAGTCTTTGTGTATGCGTGGTGTGCGTGAGTTTGCCTTAATTGGCCTAAATGTCCCAAAAAAAAAATATACAAATTAACATCCGTTATCGCTAATTAATGCCGCTTAAATTTTTTTATATTGATTTGCACTTTAAACTTCC
>NW_021374381.1:0-533 GCF_001605985.2 Dendrobium catenatum
TGTTTTTAAGGTCCGGATTGATATTTAGATTTAAAGCAAATATGGATGTAAGAATATTTGTTAGGGCGTTTACAATTCTGAGAAGGAAGCATATGAGAAATATTGGCAGTACGCGCATTCAACTGGATTTAGTGTTCGGAAAGATCATCACTGTTTCTGGCCAAATACAAGAAAAATCAAATTAAAGGATTTTGTTTGTTCTAAATCAGGCTTCAAGAAGGAGAATGAGAGTGGTACTAAGGTAAAATATCGAAGATCATGTACAAGAACAGGATGTTCAGCCATGGTTAGATTTTCGGTGAGTCAAGATGGGGTTTGGTCAGTGAATAAAGCTGTAGAAAGTCACAATCACGAACTGGCTCGGCCGGATGATCAACATTTGCTCAGGTTATCTAGGAGTATTAGTGATGATAATGCAGCTGTTTTGAAATTTATGTCAGAAGCAGGGATAAGAACTGTCGATGCATTTACATACCTATCTGATGAAGTTGGTGGTATGGGTAATCTTGGATTCACGAAGCGGGATGCGTACA
>NW_021374382.1:0-355 GCF_001605985.2 Dendrobium catenatum
TAGAAAAGCAAATCTACTTTACTTTTCACTCCATTAAAGATATTAGCACCTCTAGACCTTTAGAAGTCCTTCACATGGATTTGTTTGGACCCGTTAGCACTGCCAGCTTGGGAGGAAAAGTATATGGTTTTGTGATTGTCCATGACTACTTGAGGTTTACTTATATTAGATTTTTGTCACATAAAAATGAGTTCCTTGATGAGTTTAGAGCCTTCTTTACTTGGATTCCAAAAAAGCTAGGTTGTGATATCTTGACCATCTATAGTGACCATGGGGGAGTGGTCTAAAATAAGAGATTTGGAGATTTTTGTGAGGACAAGGGGATTAGCCACAACTTCTCAGCTCCTAGGACCTC
>NW_021374383.1:0-356 GCF_001605985.2 Dendrobium catenatum
ATGGTGTGGTTTTACATCAGCCGCCTAACGTGTTGCATCCCATGATATAGCCTCGTGGCCCTTCGAAAGTTAGGGCATGGATATAGCCAATTGACCCTCCTTCCTCGAAGGGTCACCGCTTCATTTTAGCAGCGACTGACTACTTTTCAAAGTGGGCGGAAGCAGTCCCACTGAGAAATGTAACATCACACCATGTGATGAAATTCTTCCGTGAGCATATCGTATATAGATTCAGCATGCCACGTAGAATCATATCCGATAATGGGTCCGCTTTCAAGTCTACAAAGATTAATAATTTTGCAAATCGCCATGGTATTTTTTGGAGATACTCAACAATCTATTACCCATGGGCTAAT
>NW_021374384.1:0-339 GCF_001605985.2 Dendrobium catenatum
AAAGCTTAAACCCGAGAGCTCATATATTTGAGGTTTTATGTATTCGTTGTCTGCGTAAAGTAGGAGATCAGTGGATTGCCTTTACTCATATGTATTATATGTCTATTAGAGATAGCTTTTTAACTATTTTATTTTTCAGATTATAATTTATATACACTTTCAGGCTTTATTTAAAACATTTTCTTAATACTTTTTAAAATAACATTTTATTAAAAAAAAAGTTTTGAATTATAAATTTTAATACTAGAAAGCTGCTTTAAAAAACAGTAAAAATATGACTTCTTTTTGTGCATTATTTTTTTAATGCTTTCGTAGAATTTTTGTATTAGAAAGTTGTTG
>NW_021374385.1:0-315 GCF_001605985.2 Dendrobium catenatum
CAACGCCATCCCACTTGTATCAATATCACCTTAACAATTTGAAACAATCACTCAAATCATTTCATTCTCAGAGTAATATTCAAGTTGTCATTAGAAAAATCATTTCGAGATGTGACTCAACAAAAAATGTGGCTAGCCTTATGTTAGACCGGCCCAGGATGGGCCGGCTGGACCGGTCCACTGTTATGCGAGGAGGGCTGGGCGGAAACGGCAGCATGGGGCGGAACTCCCTGTGGACCCCACGTGGGCTTAAATCTAATTTGGTAGGGAGAATTTTGAATAAGGGGGCTGTTTTAGGAAATCCATTATTGTCCT
>NW_021374386.1:0-356 GCF_001605985.2 Dendrobium catenatum
ATAATACCTACAGATCAGACTCTGAGAACTCTAGTCCAATACCTCCTTCCATTTCCCAGAACCTAAAAACCACCAAAAAATAAGAGAGCTCAACAGCTCAGCAAAGCAACAAACCTCCAATAAAAACTCTCAGAATTCAAAACCAAACACATCAGATAAATCCGTACAGAAATCAGAACAGAATCGGACAGATCAGAACGAAATAGATAATATCAGAACAGATACGGACATATATCAAATCAGACAGAACTGTACGGAAACAGAAGTCGTATCAAATCAGAAACAAAACAGATCAGACATATCAAATCAACAGAATCAAAATCGTACAGAAATCAGAAATTCAGATCTTATCGGAA
>NW_021374387.1:0-303 GCF_001605985.2 Dendrobium catenatum
TTCATCGCTTGGAGTTGATTTTCTTGAAATGTTAGTACACACTAGACGAAAAAAATAAAACTTTTAAAAACTGTTAGGAGATATATAAAAACAATAATATTTGAAATCATCAAAAGAATACAAGTTACATGAATATAAAACATGCAAATAGCAACTCTCTCTATAATAACCTGACTAGAGCAGATATTGCTACTTTTATCCGAATTATTAAGATCCATAATGTTTCAGATCTATTTTCATGATTTATGATTTTGATGATAGCAAATACTTCTATTTCTCTACGATAGACTTATTTACTAACAT
>NW_021374388.1:0-504 GCF_001605985.2 Dendrobium catenatum
TGGAATTACAATTACAACAATATTGTCTGAAGAAAAGAGAAATGATTTCACCCCAAGACAGAAACTGGCCCTTCCAAATAGATTGAAGCTAAAAATATAAGCATGGTTAATACAATAAATTCAATCAGTTTGGGAATGAACTTCATGTCGTCAACAACCACCTTGGCCTATAATATTGCTTATAATATTTTTATGCTTGTCCAACGAGTAATTTTTCCAAACTTAGAAGTGATAAGTTGTAGAAAATTCCAATTGCAATAACAATAGGTAAAACTACGCATTCCAATCCACAGTTGACATTCTTTTTTTCTTGAAAAGGCACCAATTTCTCATCCCATTTGTCAAAAATGATGGAAAATCCATCTAACTTCTTTAATCCTTTTTTAAAATGAAAAAAAAAAAAACTTGTTAAAAAAAGGTTCGGGTAGCAAGTTAGTCAGAGATATAGGGAAAGAGGATTCATAAATCCAATGATGATCATACAACGGTGGTGGGGTCTGATTC
>NW_021374389.1:0-276 GCF_001605985.2 Dendrobium catenatum
GGCTGCTTTCTTCCTCTGATCCCTGCTGGCAACCAGGGAAGAGTGGGCTCTAGAGGGATGCGAATTTTTTATTAAAGCATTTTTGCTTTGTCTGTTAGTTCTGTTAGGCCTGAGTCCGGTTCATTTTTACCTTTTCTTCCTTATTGTTTTGGCAATTTTTTGGGCTTCTTTGAGGGGCTTCCTCTCTGGTTGGGAGCTAGTTCTTTTTGTAATGGATTTTTAGTGATTTAATATACGGGCTGATGCCTCAAAATTCCCCAAAAAAAAAAATCATAT
>NW_021374390.1:0-562 GCF_001605985.2 Dendrobium catenatum
ATTTTATGGTTATTTAAAGTTAACTAAAATTTAATTCACATTTATAAAAAAATTATTTATTTAATTATAAATTTCTTGAATTATCCTTTTATTATTATTATTATTATTATTTAGGAAACCTACGAAGGGGCCTACGTGTTAATATAAAATTGGAATTATAAGGTCCTTAAGGGGAACCTTCTACTCACTAATGCTCTAAAGAGCCATAGAAAAAGTTAAAATAAAACTAAGAGCTAATGGTTCCCAGTATTATGATATACAAAAAAAATCCTAATAACATTCTATGGCTACAAGAAGCAAGCACCCAAAAAGGAAGAAAAGATAAAGCACATTCAGCACAAACTTCCTGCAAAAAATATTCAGCTGAATCACAAATCCTCAGTTTAAAGAACCTGCAAGAAATAGAAACTGTAAAAGAAAAGCAAGTAAAGCAAAGCATAGAAATAACTAAAAAGTTTAGAAAGACTAAGGAATTGAAGGCTATAAAATTTTTCATATGAAAATACAAATCCTTTACCATCCAGCACAAAATGGTCATCCTTTATATACATCAGGCTCACAT
>NW_021374391.1:0-380 GCF_001605985.2 Dendrobium catenatum
ATTCGATGCCTGACGTGCATAATGTGTTTCACGTATCTACTTTGAGAAAGTGGGTATCAGACTCTCGGAAGAAGGTATCAGCTGTTGAGGTTGAGATTCAGGAGAATCTAGCATACAAGGAAGAGCCAGAGTTGATTTTAGCGTACGACATCCAAAAGCTTCGAAATAAACAGATTCCGATGGTTAAAGTCCAGTGGAAGCACCGAGCTGCACGGGAAGCGACTTGGGAGAAGGAGTCTGACATGAGACAGTCATACCCGTACTTGTTTTGACTGAGTTTAGATTGAATAATGTCGAGGACGACATTTTTTTTGAAGTTGGGAGATTGTAATATCAAAATCTACTCCAGGATCGTCCAGGACGATCTGGGATCGTCTTGG
>NW_021374392.1:0-240 GCF_001605985.2 Dendrobium catenatum
GATGCCGTAAAAGCGGACTTAGACCTAAAGACTTATTTAAGGGTGGTGAATTTTTAAAGTAAAGTTGATTTCTTTAAAGTTTATATCTTTTCCCTACATTACAAATGACATTAACAACTTGCAAATGTTCTACTGGAGATCATAAACTTTTGTATATGTCACTTTCTAGAAGGGACTAGAAAACATTTTGAAGATTGATAGACTTGAAAATCTTTCGATTAAAATTTTGTTATATCCTTC
>NW_021374393.1:0-418 GCF_001605985.2 Dendrobium catenatum
TAAATGAAACCACTTAATCAAATGGATCATATTTAAATATTTTAAAATCCCCCTTTATGTATTAAATATGATTTCTCAAATTAAATAATCCCTGCATGTGCTCCGGTCAACATATTAAAAATATAAACACTAATGACCGAGAATGCTGCGCAGGGTCAAATGCTACAACCCGCATGTGCTCCAATCGTCATATCTAAGTCTTAAATCAAACGATTCGAGAATGCTACGCAGGTTAAATATTCAAGTTTCATCCTCCTCCTTGAAAGGACTGGAGTTGACATGACTTGAAATAACAAAATACCTTTCAAAATCTTATAAAAATACAAGTGACCTTAATGTCACCCCGATGATGGGCGTGTTGATCAAAAATTTCAACCGGAGGGGTCAAATCTTAAATCAAACAACAATCTAAATTCTT
>NW_021374394.1:0-346 GCF_001605985.2 Dendrobium catenatum
TTTCATACCAGGCTCTAGGTACTTGTTTTAACCCATACAATACCTTTTTTAATTTGAATACATGATTTGAAAATTATTAGTTTTTGAATCCGGGGTGTTGCTCAATATAAACATCTTCTTTGATCACCCCATTTAGAAAAGCACTCTTAATGTCCATTTGATATAACTTAAAACCCTTGAAGAAATAAAAGGTTAAGAGCACTCTTATGGCTTCTAGTCTAGCTACTGGGGCAAAGGTTTCTTCAAAGTCTATGCCCTCAATCTAGTTATACCTATTAGCTACTAGTCTGGCCTTATTTCTTGCTATGATTCCTGAGTCATTCACCTTATTTTTAAAGACCTATTT
>NW_021374395.1:0-299 GCF_001605985.2 Dendrobium catenatum
GGTAAAAAACCAGTTCAGAACAGCACCCGAAAAAGCCACACATAAAACCAAGAAAAGCAGCCACGGGATAGGCAGCCTGGGGAGGAACCGAAGGGGTAGCACAGGGAAGCGAAACCAGCAGCCCAGGGAACCGGAACAGGCCACAGGAAGAACAACCAGGGGAGAAAACCGAAGAGACACAGGGAAGGGAAAAGGAACCAGGGGGAGGAAATCAAAGGGCCACATATAGGGGGGGGGAATGAATCTCAATTAATTTCAAATTTATGAGCTGAATAAGTAGTGGCTAAGCATTTATGAGC
>NW_021374396.1:0-372 GCF_001605985.2 Dendrobium catenatum
ACAAAATGTATATCTCTTTGAATGCATGTTCACCCGAGAGCTAAGATTTTTTTTTTCAATTTATTTTGTCTAGAACGAACTTGTAATATGTAGTAAGGTAGTTAGATATATTTTGATTTTTTATTTATTTTGTGCGTTATTGTGGTACCAATGATTTAGATATACTTTCTGGTTAATGTTTATCTTATTTCAAGTTAGTGTAATGTAATAGTTTTGATCGATCGAGGATGCATTGAATCATTCATCGATGCTCAGTTTGAATATCTTAGTAAATGGATTATTTTGTTTAAGTGAAACTTACTGCGAAATATATGCTATCATTTTGATCCTGCTAAGTTTGAAGAATAATACACACACCTTTGGTTGCTGCTG
>NW_021374397.1:0-239 GCF_001605985.2 Dendrobium catenatum
TGTCTGGATTGAGTTGGTGGCTGGGTTGGACCCAAACTTGCTCGGTTCGAGTCGAATTGAGCTCGATCCAGGTCAGGTCAGACCCAGGATTTGGTATGGGAGATAGGTCTGGGTCTGGTGCACCCAATGCAAGTGGCAATTGGATCCAATTTGATCTGAGTTGGAAGATGGCTCAGGTCCATGTGTTTTTGGCTACATTGGGTTAGCCTAAAATTTGACCCCGGTTAGTCCAGAGCATG
>NW_021374398.1:0-771 GCF_001605985.2 Dendrobium catenatum
GGCCACATTCGCAACCTTATTCCTTTCCTCATTATGTGGTTTCTTTGGTTGGAAAGGAATAACTCCCTTTTCAATGGTGTTAGGATGTGCCACCATAATCTCATTCAGAAAGTTAAACATAAGGTTGTTGTTCTTTTGGCTATCAATTTGATCTATATTAAGAATTTTAAAATCTGTTACTTTGTGTTTAATGTCTTAGGGTATAATAGGGAAAGTGTTCCTTGTGTTGTTCATACTATTCATTGGAACAAGCCCCCTAGTAACTTCTTTAAATTAAATATTGATGCTATGATTTTTGATGCTGTTGTTGTTTATGGTGGGGTTGTTAGGGATAGCACAGCCTGCCTCATTGTTGGCTTTGCGAGGCCGTTGCATAATGGTGATTATCTAACTGTTATCCATAAGGCTATTTTATATGGTACTCAATTGTGCATCTCTCTTAATGTTTTTAATCCGTATATTGAAGTTAATTCTGGTTTCAACTTTCTTCCTCTTCTTAATGATGTGGGTTTGTGTTGCAACCTGAATATTTTTTTATCAAATTAGAGATATTAAACAGCATTTGTTACTTTTAAACTGTTCTTTTCATCATATTAACAAGGATGGTAATGCCTCAGCTACTTGGTTAGCTAGGTGGGGTTGTGATCTCAATGGTATTTCTGACTTTATTTGGTCCAATAGTCCTACTCCTCTTCGTGGGCTACTTAAGCATGAGGCGTCTGGGGTTCCTTATGTTTCTAATAACTGTTTTGGGTTTTGGTTGCTGCTCTT
>NW_021374399.1:0-329 GCF_001605985.2 Dendrobium catenatum
CTCCCTTTCTCTCTCTTTCTCTCTCTATTGCACTCCCTTTCTCTTTCTTGCTTTCTCTCTCTCTACCTCTCTCTGTCTCTCTCTCCCTCTCCCTCTATCTCTTGCTCTCTCTTACTCTCTTTTGTTCTTTCTCTAGCCTGCTCTTTCTCTAGCTTGCTCTCACTTGCTCTCTTTCTCTCTCTCTCCCTCTCTGTCTCTCTCTCTATTACACTTCCTTGCTCTCTCTCTCCCTCTCTCTCTCTCTCCCTCCTCTCTCTCTTTTGCTCTCTCCCTTGCTCTCTATTGCTCTCTCTTGTTCTTTATCTATCTTGCTCTTTCTCTAGCTAGCT
>NW_021374400.1:0-306 GCF_001605985.2 Dendrobium catenatum
GAGCTCAAATCAAACATTTGAGGCATTGTTAAAAAATAGTAATGTTAATTGACGGATTAAATGATATAGTCTTGAAATTTCACATGTTCCTAATCAAAATGAGTACCTCAGTGTGATTAATCCAACATGCCTAAAATCTTTTAATTTCGAAGTCATTAAGGCATTAGATGCCAAAAGAATAATTTATGATCATTGAATCAATACAAATAATATGACATAATGTTATGAGAATGTTTTGATAAAACTACTGAAATCCAAGCAAAAAAAAAAAAAAAAACTTAATATTACCATGAAATGGGAGGTTAG
>NW_021374401.1:0-349 GCF_001605985.2 Dendrobium catenatum
ACATGATGTATAATGGTTTAGCCAAATTTGGTGGAGGTTTGTGGATAGAGAAGTTTAATTATGACCTTGGATGCTAATAATGGTAGGGTGGTCTCTTTGGCCCATTTTGTGTAGTGGCAAGCTACAACAAAAAAATTATCATTTTCGTGTTTCCATGTGGAGGTGATCAATAAAATCCGTCCCTCGAAGGGCAACAAGCTGTGGTGACTTGATTGATTTTAGCTGCAAGCATGGGCGGATTTTAGTGGTTTTGTGGGGGTACAAACTCCCTCCCCTTTAAAAGAAATACAATTCTTTTTTCACATTATTATTATTATTATTTTTTCTTTTATAAAATAGAAGCATGGTT
>NW_021374402.1:0-824 GCF_001605985.2 Dendrobium catenatum
GGGTAATTGACATGATTGTCCCGTACGAACTAAGTTCATCTTGTACGATCTGTTAAAAAAAAATTACCTAAGTGTGTATTTTGTGATTTTCCACTCAATTACAATCACTCCCTCTCATATAAAAAATTATGAATATTTGTTGAATTTGATTACAAGTCTTCAATATATTGGAGTTGATTTTCCTGAAATGTTAGTACACACTAGAGAAAGAAATAAATTTTCCAAATAGTGTTAGAAGATATATGTAAAAAAAAAATTGAAATCATCAAAATAATACAAGTTGCAAGAATGTAAACATGCAAAATAACAACTCTCTTAACACTTTCAAGTGGTGTTGGAGCAGGATTCATAAAATAAAGTTTGGAAAACTTTTGAAAAAAGATCAATGGTTAATTTTGGAAATCATAACATTATTGAAGGCTATTCAATCATACAACCACCTTTATTTAAAAATATTTCTTTTAATTTTTAGAAATTTTACATGTCTACTTTCTTGTAATTAATTGATCATCGAATGTGGCATATGATTCAAACCAGTTATTCTATACCATAACATATTGTAGATGGAGTCAAAACTTATATTCATTTTTCTGAATAGAGTAGAATAGATAAAATAAATGCTCAATTGAATGCTAATTTCTTGAATTATTTTTTTTATGCTTTGACTTCTAAAGATTATATGTAAATATCCATATGCAGTGCTTGAAAGGAAATTTGGGATAAATTACACTCAACATATGAAGGTACTAGTGAAGTCAAGCAGTCCAAGTTGAATATTTTCATGCATTATTATGAACTATTTTGCAAAAAATCTTATGAGGCTT
>NW_021374403.1:0-279 GCF_001605985.2 Dendrobium catenatum
TATTAATTTCTGATGGACCATCATCAGAACCAATTCCCACTCCACTAGAGCTCATTATCCTACAAAGGATATATACAAATTAAAACATATGAATTTGAAACATGAAAAATTTTAAGTGAAAGTGTAGATATGTTGCGACTCTGCCGGGGGTCCAAAGGGGCGCTGCCCCTTGGCGGTCAGGTCACGGGGTCAAGGGGCAGCGCCCCTGCGGGGGTTTTAGGGGGCAGCGCCCCCTAAACAAATTTTTTTTGTAAGAATAATTTTGAAGTGTTGTTTATT
>NW_021374404.1:0-204 GCF_001605985.2 Dendrobium catenatum
CACAGCCGGCAAAGACAAGAAAAAACCAACAAAAAAATATACCAAATAAAAAGGAATAAGTAGAGAGGAAGAGAACTCCCCAGAACGAGAGGTCGCTGGAGAGAAAAGCCCCCACCGGGCGGGGAAACGCCTGAAGCCACCAAACCCTAGCAGAGAGGCTAGGGCAGAGCAGAGCGGATGAGACGTACTCTAAGCCTTTACATT
>NW_021374405.1:0-792 GCF_001605985.2 Dendrobium catenatum
CTATTTTTGGTCATACCAAAGATTGTATTAGAGGAAACCTTGATTTTTGAACTAATAATATTGTATAACTTATACATCATACAAGACGACTTGAATTGTTTTTAACTGATCATACTATACGAATGAGATCGTACAGCATGATGAACAAAGATGAATTTTAGTCATCCCAGCATTTTTCCTCTATGAACAGAAGAAATATGATATATCGTACTAGATGATATTCCTATCGTACTATATGATGTATTGATTAATTGTTACTTATTCGTACTCCTTCGTATTAGAATGAAAGCTAATTTGAATTGATCGTACTGTTCAATATGTGACCGTATTGTATGAACATAAATGGCTAAATTGAAATTTTAGGGTTTCTTGAAGTCTATTAAATAATAAATGCCTTTATATTTTAAGTGAGAGAGAGGGAGAAGAATGTGTCAAAGGAAGGGAACACTTGAGAGGGAGCTTTTTGAAAAGATTCAAGGCTTATGAGAGGAAGGAAAAGGTGAGTTTGTGCATGAGGGAAAAGTAGTGTGAGGGGATCACATGGTTGCTTTGAGCCTGCTACATGCTTGCTCCTCTTGTGGCCTGGGTGATTTTTGTGGGGCTCTCTAAGGGGAGAGCCTTCAAGATCAAAGTCCTCAGAGGTTCTCTGCCTTCTCTAGGAGGAATAAAAATGAGGATGTCCATTGCCATCAACGGGAGGGTGACATAGTGTCCGACACTACGCCACACCAGGGAAGGTAAAAGTGAGTTTTAGTAAAGGCTTCTCCGCCTTGCTGTGGGAGCAGAAAGAGA
>NW_021374406.1:0-409 GCF_001605985.2 Dendrobium catenatum
CTCCACAAGCAGACAAAGAAACCTTTTATACCAACTTCCTCCTTTGAGGCAAGTTACTTCAACTCATAATCATCTCTATTTGGTCACAATATTCCTTCTTCAAGGTGAGGAACCAACCACTTCTAATCATTTTCACTAAGTCGCAATATTTTTACTTCAAGATGATGCACTTGCCACTCTCAGAACAAACCACTTAGGGGTGTCAATATTCAACACAACCCGAAAACCCGATCCAAAATTTTAGGGTTTGGGTTAGAGATTTTGACCCATTTGTAAACCTGGTCGGGTTGACCCGGAAACCCGAAATCAACCCGATTTGACCTGGACCGATTGTTTCCCACCCTGTTTGGTGTCGTGTCAGTCGTTGAGTCGCTCCATTTGTCATGTTGTCAATCACAATGTCACATCT
>NW_021374407.1:0-251 GCF_001605985.2 Dendrobium catenatum
TATATAAAAAAATATGATTAAGTTAAATATAGAGGTGTCATTATTTGATACGACCTAAAATCCGATTCACCCAGAAATTCGAAATCAATTTGACTTGACTCATTTTTAATTAATTTAAGAGAGTTTTAAAAGATTGCTATGAAATAAATAAATGCTATTTTCAAAAAAATAATAAATTATGTTGCCCAAATTGAATTAAGCTTGATTTAGTTTAAATTGATTGAAATAAATCTTACATTAATTTGATTTAG
>NW_021374408.1:0-352 GCF_001605985.2 Dendrobium catenatum
GTCTAGATTGATCCAAGTGACCTCGTACAAAAATGAACTCAATAGGAGGGTCTTAGTGTCCCTTCCCTCAGCAAGGTTCTATCAAACATAGAAAATAGAGGCTGATGTCTGGCATATCTAATTCGTGGATTAATTACTGTATTGATGTGTGTTAGATTTGGAGGGTCTGTCGTTGCAATTTTTAGGCCTATTGGCCATCAAAGGGATTTCAGTTATGCTTATAAGGTGGGATTGTTTCCCACATATGACGCCAAATTATTGTGGTCTATAATATTCACATTGATAGAAAGAGAGATTTTTTTTTTGTCTTAGCCACTCATAGATATCCAGCACACAAATGTGTAGTAGGAGA
>NW_021374409.1:0-213 GCF_001605985.2 Dendrobium catenatum
ACTGTTAGACGTCCCATTAAGCTCGCTGACTTTATGTTAGAGCTTAAAGTGGCTGAAACAGAAGAAGTGGATGAGGATTCTCTTCATGTGGAGACTTGTCGGGTTATTTCAGTAACATCAGTGACTCCAACAAAAGAAAAATACGTTGAAGAAGCAACTTCTGAAACTTGTCTTGTGGCATCATCAATGGACTATAGTTCGGAAGAAGATCTG
>NW_021374410.1:0-239 GCF_001605985.2 Dendrobium catenatum
ATCATTGGGTAATTTCTACAACCTCTTCTTTTTCTACCCTAGACCCTCCAAAATTATCAGATTTATCAAATACAACATGAGTGGTCTCCTCTAATACCAACATTCTTTTATTAAAAATTTTATAGGTTTTCCCAACATTTAAGTAACCTAGGAACACCCCTTCATTAGATTTGGAGTTAAACTTTCCTAGTAGAGATTTCCGATTATTCGGACTGAACACTTTACATCAAAAGACATGA
>NW_021374411.1:0-229 GCF_001605985.2 Dendrobium catenatum
CCATTTGGTGGCAGACCGCCGGTTAGAGGATACGTACCACGTCCTTATTGACAGGAGATTATTTGAGAATGGATCATAGTGATATTTTCGACTAGACATTTGACTCTTTGTGAGCTGAAGTAATTTTTAGATTTGTCCACCTCGGCAAACTGTTGTGGATGGTAGATGAAATTTGCTTTGAGTGATTGATGGTTTGATTTCAATTTTAAATATCTTGAAATTTTAGAAT
>NW_021374412.1:0-266 GCF_001605985.2 Dendrobium catenatum
TAGTTATCTTAAATTATTTTTAAATCCTTTTACTGTATTTAAACTTCAGAAATTTATAACTTTTTGTTTTTGCTCCGTTTTTAACGCACAGCACCTTGTTTTGATTGTATTTGAATTCTGCATGATATGAGACCATTCTTGTTTAAAAGTATTATGTATACCTATAGTTAGTTTGAAAACAGCAAAACCATTATTTTAAAAATACCATAATCCACTAATATAATGAGGGCTAAAGTTAGTCTGCCCCCCTGATATAATGAGGGCTA
>NW_021374413.1:0-530 GCF_001605985.2 Dendrobium catenatum
GAGCAGAAGTTCGACGACAAGGAGAAGTCTGACGTCGGGTAGAAGTACTATCGGGTAGAAGACCGACGAAAGTCCCTCGACGGCCAGTAGTCCGTTGACAGGTAGTAGTCCGACGGCACGTAGAAGTCCGACGTCGGGTATTAGTCCGTCGAAAGTCCTGTAAGGCAAAAATTCAGCGACAGGAGGAAATTCAGCAACAGATAGAAATTTAACTTTGTACAGAAGTCCATTGATGGAATTCTGGTGTCGTTAACCAAGGATGTATAATTTATCCGAGGTTGTTTATCAGAGCCTTTGCTCGATGATATTAACCAATATTAGATGCACCAATGATATAAGACCTATCCAAGGTTATATGTCAGAGCATTTGCCAGATGACGTTAACCTGTATGGAAAAGATCTAGATAATCCACCAAGGATGTAGGACCTTTCCAAGGTTGTATGTCGGAGCCTTTGCTTGATGACGTTAACCTGTGTGGAAGAGGTCGGGAGTATCCACCAAGGATGTAGGACCTTTCCGAGGTTGTTTG
>NW_021374414.1:0-301 GCF_001605985.2 Dendrobium catenatum
AACGGCTGATGCCTTGCTGTTACGGAATATTTCTGTGGCGACGACTTGCTCTCTCTGTCATGTTTTTTCTGAGAGCTCATCTCATATTTTCTTTGAATGCTCTTATTCTTCTGATATTATGATTAGCCTCATTCCTTCTACTAGGCATCTGTTGTTTAGGCCTAACATTCTACAGCTTATGGAATGGATTTCGGATGATCCTGATACCACCCAACCTACAAAAAATTATAACTTACTTCTTGCCTGCTGTAGTGTATACCATACCTGGAAAGAGCGTAATTTGAGGAGATTCGGTAATTCA
>NW_021374415.1:0-257 GCF_001605985.2 Dendrobium catenatum
AAGGACTGGAGTTGACCTAACTTGAATAACAAAATACCTTCCAAAATCCTATAAAAATGCAAGTGACCTTAATGTCACCCCGATGATGGCCGTGTTGATCGGAAATCTCAACCGGAGGGGTCAAATCTCAAATCAAACAAAAGACTAAATTCTTGAAATAAAATATATCACCTTAAAACTTAAAACTAAAAATCATCCACCTCCCGCAACCGTTTGTCGGGGGTGATAAATTTGAAATTAACCTCAGCTCACAAAGA
>NW_021374416.1:0-260 GCF_001605985.2 Dendrobium catenatum
AATAGGAGTCATAAGGCCGGGAGGAGGCGTGAGCTCCTTCTGAACT
The DNA here is from genome assembly GCF_001605985.2 of Dendrobium catenatum. NCBI lineage: Eukaryota > Viridiplantae > Streptophyta > Magnoliopsida > Asparagales > Orchidaceae > Dendrobium > Dendrobium catenatum. The sequence goes on from NW_021374416.1 coordinate 47, forward strand.
AAAAAAATGAGCAAGACCTGCTGTCGTGTGGGGGGGCGGCTGCGGTAGACCTCTCCCAGCCAAAGTGAAAGATCCCCTTCACTTTAAAAAAATGAAAATTCAAGAGAACACAAACCCTTGATCCAAGGGTCCAAATTAGATCTCTTCTTGATGCCCTAAATCTAGGGGCTAAAATTAAAAATGATATCATTGAGAAATTTCAACCATTAAATCT
>NW_021374417.1:0-321 GCF_001605985.2 Dendrobium catenatum
GATTTCTCAGGACGATAATTAATTTCTTGGATGATTTTCTCTCTAACTTGTGCCATGCTCTGATCGTCCCAGGACGATCCAAAATTGGCCTGGACGATCCACTTCCAGAAAATCAGCTGTTTCACTGCACTGATCGTCCTGGACGATCTCAATACCGTCCCGGACGATCCTAGGAGGAAAATCAGATCCAGAAAGGAACAAATCAAAGGAACGAGCTCTCACAATTTATACTTGAAAAGAGGGGATGAGAGTTACAATACTTCAAATGAAAGAGTTATGTGACTTTTAAAGAAGAGAGTTATATAACTTTAATGATGAGAT
>NW_021374418.1:0-512 GCF_001605985.2 Dendrobium catenatum
ATTATCTGTTCAACAAGAAAGAAATATACAATTGATCTACTATTCGAGAGGTAGATCAGCTCTCCCACGAACCCTAGACGCCACTAGGAAGTTCTCCAGAATAAAACAATAGCAAACACAAGTTATCTCCTATCCTAACCCTAGAATTTTTTTTTTAAATAGCCCTAACACACAATAACTCAAATAGAACTTTCCTAAACAACATAAACATAATTTAGGAAACATTCCTAAACTATCATAAACATAATAAGGAAACCTTTCTAAACAGCTTCCCTTGATTTCTCCTCCTTCCATAATACATGACAACTCTCTTGGGCCCCACAAGGCTGGTTGAACCCTCCCTCAACTCCCTTCCTAATTCCGCCTGTCACGACCCGGCCCGATTAGCTCGCAAGTGCGAGGCGGGAACAGAGATCGGACATAAAGAAGATAAAAGAAACTTTACAAAACAATTAATATAACTCCAAAATGAAGTATCAACATAAAGAAAGAGCCACTACAATTTCCAAACA
>NW_021374419.1:0-1009 GCF_001605985.2 Dendrobium catenatum
AGGACGCATCTCTACGTCAGGTGGGAGGACGCAATAAAAATTCCACGTAGTGGGACAAAGGCTTGTTGTTGTTGTTGTTATGTATTTTATTTACTCACACCACTAATATTTGCAAACAATTACTTCCTAAGTGGAAATTTCAAAATCATAACTCATCACCTAAAACCATCTCATTCTACACTTTCACACTGTGCATTTTTTCTTTTCCCTTTTTCTACCTTTTATTTAGAAAAGGAATAAATAAATATAAAATTTTAACAAAAAAATACATACAAACTTACCTAAAATGACGAAATCCGACGGTGAAGAGCGACGGTCGACGAGATCGGAGAGGGCAAACAGAGAGTCGGGATGGGACTATGGCTTCGATTGCCAATTTTAAACAGGTCAAAGTCACCCATATACCCGTTACTTGGGCGACTTTAACCTTTAATAAATCGCCCATTAAAAACAGACGATTATGCATACTTTTAAATTTTTAAAAAATTATGCTTAATCCTTAATTACGGCTCTACTCATGCTTATTCTTAAAAATTATCCTTATTGTAATATATAAGGCATTTTTCCCATTATTTTTAAAGACAAAGCACTTCATTTCTCATCAATCTCTCCTGGTTTATCGGAATTGTCTTAAAATTCTACTTCATTTGTCTCACAGGTTTGTTGCACAAACATATAATTTCGGAGGTTCAGTTTTTCATTGTTTTAATTGGTTTGTTATTTGTTAGAGATTTTATGTAGGCTTTTTATTGACGGATGTTGGTATGCAGGGCTGCATTAATAGCATTATCACCAGAATTGTTGCGTGCTAGAATATACGCGGCGGTAGAACTTGTAAATTCGCGTCCGAGCGTTGTACGAGTATTCAGCACACAAACAGAAAAGAGAAATGAACACCAAGGTTTTTACGTGGAAAACCCAAAAAGGAAAAAAAACCACGGGGCCTCGCCTAGTTGAAAAATTCCACTAGTGTTGCAAATTACAAATGGCTGATTCGTCCCACAAGTCG
>NW_021374420.1:0-363 GCF_001605985.2 Dendrobium catenatum
TTAAGTAGCTAAGGAGATTATCAGGTCGCTTATAGTCAACCAATACATAATAGGATGAAAGATACTATGAGTCATATTAGATAGTGAAAGGTCATTAGAAATAACCTATGATAAAAGTTACTAGCACACTTAAGATCATCTAAGGGTTTCTAGAGCTAAGTGGGAGAGTAGCATGACGGCTCATTATCATTTGAGACCATCAAAGGCACCCATTAATCAATCTACAAACTAAGGGAAGAAATGAGTCAACTATAACCAACTAAATTAAGCTATAGACAAAGGATAATTAGGGTGATTTTAGGTAGGCTAAGATTACCATACTTACCCATTGAGTGGCTAAGAGTTGTGCCCATATGTATGGTT
>NW_021374421.1:0-306 GCF_001605985.2 Dendrobium catenatum
CTAACAGCCCCCCTCAAACTTATGGTTGTGTAGCAGCGGTGAGTTTGGATGAAAGCAATTTGAACCGGTTGTTGGGCATGGCCTTAGTGAACAGATCGGCGAGCTGAACTTCGGTGCATATGTGATGGATCGAGATGTTATTTTTCTTGATGCAGTCTCGGATGAAATGGTAGTACACCTCGATGTGCTTCGTTCTGGCATGGAAAACTGGGTTGTTGGCGAGAGCGATTGCGGAGGTTTTGTCGCAATATACGGTAGTGGGTTCAGTTTGCGGTGTGTGGAAGTCTTGGAGAAGTTGGCGGAGCC
>NW_021374422.1:0-291 GCF_001605985.2 Dendrobium catenatum
TAAGCTTGCTTAAACAAATCTATCTTGTAATTATAACGTTTAAAGTTTTTTGTCACATCAAGATCCCTCATTACTCTTGTCCTTGATTATTAACTCTGTTTGTGGTAATTCTTCCTTTTGTTAGAGACAGAGTTCCTATTCTCTAATATCTAAGAAGATATACTCACAACTAAGATTTTTTAAAAGGTTATAAAAGATAATGTAGCTTGCAAAATCAAAAAATTTTTGTCCAATGATGCCAACAAAAGAAGCTCAATGATGCCAAAATTGAAAAACTATAAAAAGATGTGC
>NW_021374423.1:0-400 GCF_001605985.2 Dendrobium catenatum
CTACAATCAAGAGGATCAACATGAGCTCTACAATGTAGTTTTTTGGATTATGGCCAAATTCACTAACTAAATTGCCCCTCTAAAATAACTATAAATAGGAACTCATTTTCTACGTTAGAGATGTTCAAGAGCTAAGATATTTTGAGAAATCTATTGTAATGTTCGACAATCACCGCTGACGATCACAATAAGCACCTTGATCACGGTTGCTTGACTACTAACATCCAAAATTACTATTTGACTTCAGTTATTCAACTATGAAAACCTAACCTTGGTTACACTATTGTTGATCCAGTTGTGGTGTATAACTCTCTCTAACCTATATCACTTCTTAGGTAATTCCTATAGCAAGAATATGTCAAGTTTTGTATATTTAATTATATAATGGACTATTGCAATT
>NW_021374424.1:0-323 GCF_001605985.2 Dendrobium catenatum
GTTAACGATGTCATCTAAACTCTTTTGGAGTCTTATCAGGTCCATTGAAAAGTGTCAAGTGAAACCTAGTGAAGATTGGGTGCAAGGTACCACACTCTACAAAGGAAAAACACCATTTCGACTTACTATAAGGTGCAGGAAAAGTACTGGACAGCAAGCTTCAAGAAGGGTTTAAGTCACCCGGTGTTTAGGGAGGTTCCTAAGGCCCTAAACACTAAGTTAAACTCTTCTAAAATGATACTACAAGGTGCAGATTTTGTTTGGACAGCAAACTAAGATGAGGGAGGAAGTTATCTAAGCAATTTAGATGGACTCTAGGGTGT
>NW_021374425.1:0-207 GCF_001605985.2 Dendrobium catenatum
AGACACAGAAGATCCTGCCTCAACGCTTTCTACTCTATCAGGCCTTTACCTTTTCTTGTAATGTCAGAAAGAATGGAATGAGCACAAATAGCTCAGCAAACTCCCTCCCTTACCTATCATAGATGTTAATATCCAATTCAAAATATTAAATAACAAATTAAGCAAAATGCAATAACTTAAATGAAATGAATGAAATACTGACATAAC
>NW_021374426.1:0-259 GCF_001605985.2 Dendrobium catenatum
TACACAAAAAATTATCTCAATATTTAAGAGCTCTACTTCATTATAATTAAGAGATCTTATAATATTCTTCCTTCTTGAATCACTCATGTAGGTTCAAGAGATGCTCACGGCTTAAACTTTTAAGTGCATAATATTTTCTCTATTGAAAGCAACATTTTTTTCAGGAAAAATAACTAAATATATATAATGTAGTTATTGATTGTGTAACTTAAAATTTTAATTAAAATTAAATAAAAATATAACTAATTTATCAACTTTA
>NW_021374427.1:0-445 GCF_001605985.2 Dendrobium catenatum
GCATCCCATATATTTTCAGATGTAAGTCCGCTCTTACAACACCCGTTCTGCATAAATCAATCTCTAAGATTAATTTGTTTGAATGCAAATATGTATATATAATCAATGTCGATGCATCAATTTTTTAAATATAAATTGATTTTTCATTATAAAATTCACTTCTTCACATGTGAAATTGAGCATGACATCTATAAAAGGAATCTGCTACGGTACAGCTTTTTGTAAATTTTTTTCTTTCTCATTAATTTACGAGGGTAGCATGTGGATCTACATTACTAAGTGGCAGAGAAAGCAATCTTTGTGCCTGTGACGCGCCTTTGGAGCTTTGTGAAAAGCAAGAACATTGCTGACATTCAGGATGGCTCTTTGCTGATTCAAATTTTTTGGGTTGAATGCTCAATTTAAGGATTTTATCATTGGGGACTGTTGGTGTTTGCCCAATACC
>NW_021374428.1:0-258 GCF_001605985.2 Dendrobium catenatum
ACCCACAATTATATAATCAAAATATTATATTCATATATGATTATGGAAATGCTAAATATTGAGCATTTGTGAAAATGCTATAAGCTAATATGATAGTGGTGGCAAAAGAAGAACAGAAGGTGGTGGTGCTATCTACCAACATAAATCTGCATGAGTAATGCTCTTGGGATCATAATATAAAGTGTTATGTCACTATCTTATGGATCTCTACTTAACTAAAGCCAACATGTCAATCAAATTATTTACTATAAGCACATC
>NW_021374429.1:0-239 GCF_001605985.2 Dendrobium catenatum
ATTTACCTCCGGATAATATCCGGTGATCGCACATAATAATTTTTCTTCTTGGAGTTGTTTGAGAGCATAATCAATATTAAGATATATATTTCCTTTATGAATTGATGAAGAACCTATTTCATTTAAATTTTTTATATTTCATAAATTAATAATATGATTTTTCATGAATATTTTATAAGAGTTGAGATAAGACATTAGTCTTATCTTACTTGACCTCTTTTCATATATTTTCTTATAGA
>NW_021374430.1:0-294 GCF_001605985.2 Dendrobium catenatum
AGCGTATGCAGGCTAAGTAAACCCTTGAGCTATAAAAAACTAAGATGAAGTAAGCACATGACAAGATGGTCCGTCTAAGAACTTTCCAAGAAAGAGATTTGGTCTTAATTCTGCAAAATGAATTTTAGCACATAAAAAAATAGCAGAAAATTCAAACCAACTTAGGAAGGTCCATTCCTGATGGGAAAAATAGGCCAAGGACGATGTTATCAATTGATTGGTTGTAAAATAGATCATTCAATGTTATCCATAAATGGATGGCATCTCAAGTGATATTATGTTGGATAGTGTTAA
>NW_021374431.1:0-312 GCF_001605985.2 Dendrobium catenatum
ATATAATACTTTATTTATATGTATAAATTTATATGCTCACATATAGAAATTTTCCAACAGGAGGTTCTCATTAACATAGAAGCATAAAATACAAACTTACCAGACAATCATATAACATCTTTTTTCCCTTTTGGGCAAAAAACTATTTCATTTAAATCTTAGCAAATCCAAGAATCTCTCTCTCAATCCCTTTTTCTCTCTCTATTTTAAGCTCAATCTTTGCTTGTAGTCAGGGGCGGATCCAGCTTCTTTTTTCAGGGTGGGCAAAAAAAAAATTTTTTGTGGGGATGGACAAAAATGCCTAGGATTGAT
>NW_021374432.1:0-3260 GCF_001605985.2 Dendrobium catenatum
ACCTGTAATCTTATGTTAAATCTACTTATTAAATGCTAATGATAATGTTATCCACAATCTTAATTATATAAAATCAATTGGTTATTAACTTTTTCTATCTTGATTAGTTCAAAACTCCAAACAAAAACAAAGTTATCCTTATGTTGACTTTCATTAATATCATTTCAATCTTATTATTATCATGATTTTTTTTAATCATGAATGCCACAAATAATGTTAATGTATTCTTTTGATACGGCTTTCTTATTACTTTTTAAAACAGTTTTTTAATAAAAACAAAATTAACGAAAAATTGCATTAGAAAATAATAAAAAAACTATCGCAAATGGTTTTCTTAGTGCTTTTTAAAACAGCTTTATAGTATAAAAATTAAAATCTTTGTACTAGAAAGCAGTTTTCTCTCATATTTAATTTATTTTACAATGCAGTACTTGTAATCAAATGACCCTTTACTGATTACAAAAATATTTGTACTATATATGGTATTTTGAACAAATTTATATTATATAGGCTTTTTTATTTCTCCTTTTTTTAGTTTGGGCCTTGGTTGACCAAAAAAAGAAATGCAGTATAAAAGAATTGTAATGTAAAAGAAATACTTTTGAGTTATTTGGATGTGTGTAAAGTAAATTCACGCAAATGTTTTTTTTTTTTTTTTGAAGTAAAATGAATGTTGTCTAAAGTCTAAAAATGATGGCAACTGGTAGTTGGCGGCGGTGGTGGTGACTGGCGAAGGCCAACACCCGTGATGGCTGGTGTTGGGTGGAATTACCGTCCGGCGGCGTCGGTGTGGCTAGAGGTGGTGGCTAGTGACTTGCGGTGGTGCCGGTGGCCAACAACAGTGGTGGATCGCGGCTGGCGGTGGTGGCTGGTGAATGGCGGCGATCAAGAGAGTTTGTTTGCGATGTAAACGTTCTTATTCAAAATTTAGCAAGTTTTGTTTTCCTAAAAATAAACTAAAATGGTTTACACTATATTTAATTTACTTTGCATTCATTTTTTATCGAACAAAACATCAAAATTTTCAAAACCTCTACATTTGGAATACTTTTACACCCATTTGGAATCCAATCAAACAACATTTGTGATAAATTATTTTGAGTGATAGTTAGGGGCGTCAAAATCTGACATGACTTGAAATCTGAACTGAACACAACCCAAAAAATTATGGGTTCTGATCAAACTGTTTGATATACGTGTTGGGATCGAGTTTGAAATTCTGACCCATTTAAAAATTGGGTCAATTGACCCAACAACAAAAAATCAACCCGATTTGACCCTTTTGTGTAAGCCGGTAAGCTCTCCATGTTCCATAGTCCTCAATTCCCCTTCATAGCTTGACTTAATTGAGTGCAGCTCGACCTCGCGGGCAGCCCGACACGCTGGCACTGACGTCCGAAAGCCAGCACTATACATGACCACGGTCAAAGCACTCGTGCGTTGCGGCCCTAGCCTTGTTGGGCCTCACAACTATGGATTGTGGTCAAGCCCTCACAAGTCGCGGCCCTCACCCGTCGCTCGTAGTTGCACCTAGTCTTGCCCTCGCTCCTCACTGCTCAACTCATCAAGTGCTCAAGCACTTGCCTGTTTTTTATTCAAATGGGTTTGCGGGTCAGGTTCGAGTTGAAATACCTAACCCGTTTATAAAAATGGGTTGGATTTATGTTGACCTGTTTACATATGGGTCAACTCGAGTTCAGCTTAAATCCAACTTATTGACCCGAATTGACACCCCAAGTGATAGTATAATTTAAAATAATTTTAAATACATTGAAAATATATGTAAGAGCTTCATATGCCATCCCCTGTTGTCGTCTCCACAGCTAACCATCGCTATCGCACGATAATAATAGCCAACCACCACCATAACAAGCCATTGCCGTCAATAACAAGTGCCACTATTTATCACTACCACCGATCACTATTCATCGCACTACTATGTGGTAAACTTGGTCTTTTTAAAGCTTTTCCCCTACCATTCTTATATATTTGTTGCATCCTGGAATATTCGCGATGATAGAGAAATATAAGTTTAGCGTTGTAGCGTTGTACAAAGATCCAGCATGTATACAACTAAAAGAGGTGCTGCATTTGTACTAAACATTAGAGTTTTTACTTGGAAACCCTCGAAATGAGGGAAAAATCATGGAGCCTTGCCTAGTTTGAATGAATCCATTATTATTTGCAGTCAATTACAAATAAGGCCCTTCATTGGGAGGAAGACTTTGGTTTAATGTAGCAAATATGCATTATATTATATGGTGGGAATAGAAAGAATTAGTATTGAAATGTTCGTTTAGTTGGCAGAACCATAGTCCGCGAGTGACGGAGGTCGAAAAAACTGTAGTCTAGTGATAAACTACAGTCTTTCCGACCTCTATCTAGTAAGGGTGGTAGGAAGGACAGTTATCTAGCGAGGGATGTTGGAAGGACTTTAGTCGATAGGAGATAGTGGTCAAAAACACTTTTGTCTATCGATGGTGGTCGAAAATGACCATAATCGACATCGGGTAGTGGTCCAACGAAATTCCAGCTGAAGTTCGACGTCAAGCGGTGGTCCTGACGAAAGTCTGGTGTCGGGAGGTGGTCTGGCAGAAGTCCGACGTCAGGCGGTAGTCCTGACGGAAGTTCGACGTCAAGCGGTGGTGATAGAAGTCCGGTGCCAGGCGGTGGTCCTAACGAAGATCCGACGTCATGCGTTGGTCCGGGCAACTCCTGTGTGAGGCAGTGATCCTGACGGAAGTCCGGCATTAGGCGGTGGTTCGGCGAAAGTTCGATGCCAGGCGGTTGTCCTGATGGAAGTCTGGCGTCAGGTGGTGGTCCGGCATAACTCTTGCGTCAGATGGTGGTCTGGAAGAACTCCGATGTCGGGCGGTGGTCTGGTTGAACTTCAGCATCAGGTGGTAGTTCGGAAGAACTCTGACATCAGGTGGTGATCTAACGGAAGTCCAGGCAGTGGCCGAGGAGGAGCGAGGAGGCAAGAGCAATCTCCAATCTCTCTCTTGATTCCTTGCTTGGGGTCTCCTTTCATGAGAAAGTGGGGCTCTATTTATAGATTTTCTATAGTGGCATGACTTGTAAATAGATGGAAGATTAGGGATAAGTTGGAGTGATTTGGATGGACGACCGATATTGATTCCCTTGATCATAGATCGTTTACTAGACATTTGTATGTCTTAGTGATCTAAGAATTTAGTGATCTTGGGCTCGTTGGATTTGTCTCGTTGATTCACTCGATTCGACTATAAGCATGTCACATT
>NW_021374433.1:0-219 GCF_001605985.2 Dendrobium catenatum
TCAATCAAACCTATAAAATGTTCTAACCAATGGTCTAATTTATGATTCAAGTGATGAAAAATGCCAATCAGATTATGCATATCTATAGCATTACTATAAACCTGCCAACCAAAACTTCATTTCAGAAGAAACAAACGCTCTGATTAACTAAAAAATTGCTTTAAGAAGCTGTAAGAAAGTCATCTCAAACGAAACCAAAAACTCACCAGCTTTAACAGG
>NW_021374434.1:0-417 GCF_001605985.2 Dendrobium catenatum
AAACATCATCCTAGATGATTTGTTAAAAATAGAAACCTTGATTAGGGCATCTTGGTTAAGGCATCCGTCATTAAGTACATTATCCAGGATGATACTTGTATTGGATAGGATGATATGCTCAAATAAAAAAGAATTAGCCTCCATATTTATTTATGTTACATCATCCTGGACGATGCAACACAATTCAGCCTAGATTAATATGGTAATTAAGGAAAGTAATTAAGGTTTTTTCATAATCACATCATCTTGGATGATCGTAGGATCATCCAGGATGATCCATTGGACGATTGACATTGGCCAGCTTCTATTAAGGGCGATGCCCAGGACAAGTTTCACAGATTTGAGCTAATAGTCCAGGTTGATCGTGAGATCGGCCTGGACGATCATGTTATTTTTGCATCATCCAGACATTCTTTC
>NW_021374435.1:0-432 GCF_001605985.2 Dendrobium catenatum
ACCCCGACAAACTGTTGCGGATGGTGGATGGATTTTGCTTTAAGTTTTTTTATGGATTTATTTCAATTTTAAATATTTTTTTGGGATTTTGGAATGACATTGAAAATTATTTGGAATGGACCCCTCTGGTTAAGATCTTCATTCAACATGGCCATCATCGGGGTGTTTGAGGGTCATTTCTTCTTTATGGATTAAACCCTGTCAACTCTGTTGGGCTGTCGACAGAGGATCGGGTTTCATAGGTGTTATGCCCTTGATAGTGAATTCTCATTATTATAGGCCTTAAAGGCCTAATGTGAATGTATTAAGACAAATATTCTGGTCGCCACGGCCACATATTTGCTTAATGGTTCGAACCCTGTCAACTCCTATTGGTCCGTATAGAGAGATCGGGCTCGAATTTGAATTCACTTGTCAACCCGCGCAGCATCC
>NW_021374436.1:0-243 GCF_001605985.2 Dendrobium catenatum
AAAGCTAACTCCTTACCTCTACCGACCCTTACACGGACGAGAAACTCTAGACGAAGAACAAGCAGAGCGATCTGGTGGGAAAAATTGGGCATCACTACGTAGATTTTGATTTCTCCTATTTTGTAATCGAATACTACATTGAGAATAAAGTATGGTCTCGAGAGGCAGACACAATATTCTATAATGGATTCAATATCAAAATAGGTTTTTTAAAAATTGATATTTCTATAATCAAACATAGTT
>NW_021374437.1:0-259 GCF_001605985.2 Dendrobium catenatum
TCCAAGAGAAAAGGAAAGTAATTACCTCAATATGAAGTTTGAAATTCAAATTTCAAAAACTTTCCTTATTTGCAAATCTTAATTAGGAAAGTGCATAAATTCAAGTCTATTTGAAATTCAAATTAAATTGGATTTCATGATAGCTTTCCTAATTCCCATGAATTATTTTGGAAGCTCTTAAATCCCTCCACAAAATCCTCCTCCCTCTCTTAATGCCGCCGACCCCATGATTGGGCTCCACCTTGGATTTCCCTCTTAA
>NW_021374438.1:0-571 GCF_001605985.2 Dendrobium catenatum
CAGTTTGTAATTTGTGATTACTTCACTCTTTTCTCTTATCCTTCTAGTTTTCTCATGAGAAGTCTCTTTCAAGAAGATCCGGTTCTCTGCCGATGCTCGAGGAGTGTGAATAGTAGAAGGTACTCTACTACACTTGGAAAGTGAGAACAGTGGGACGGTTCTCTACCAACATGTGAAGAGTGTGAACAGCGGGATATTCTCTGCCTATACTTGGAGAGTGTATAAGGATGACGGTTCTCTGCCGCACTGGGTAGTGGTGAAAGAGAGTTTTTGTGAAGGCTTATCCGCCTTGCTGTGGGAGCAAAAGGAGAGATATTAGTGGTAATAGTGCAATACCTAAAGTGGGAGATTTCAGGGAGTGGATGTAGGTCATGTTTGACCGAAACGCTATAAATCTTAGGTCTTTTTATTTTTTTATTGTTTTTTTTTTATTATTATCTGTGGTTGAAAATTTGCTTTTTTTAAAAAAAAAATTTAATTAGTTTAAGTGGGGAATTTTTAAATTACCAATTCAACCCCCTTCTTGGTTAGCTGTTGGGACATAAGCCTAGGTTTAACAACCTAACTCATA
>NW_021374439.1:0-1266 GCF_001605985.2 Dendrobium catenatum
TTTCTGATTCTGCAAGGGAATGTACTTCTCGTACATCAGGCTGCCTTTGTACCCGGTGTACTTGTAGATTTTGACCATCACTATCGTAGGTGATATCAATACTTGTGTCCACAGTGATTTGCTATGCTTACGAGGTTCACTTTTGTTATCCACAAGTGGTTTGTAGTCATTTGCAGGGGACCGGTTGTATCCACTACGAGCTTCTAGAAAATGTTTGTAGGAGATTCATTCTTTCTACATCATATTCACCCTTTCACCAATCTCGGGTGGTTGACGATTGCACTTGCTTGCGGGGGGTGGATCTTTGATTGCTTGTCTCCAATATTTCCATCTCAATCAACAGGCATTGGTAGGGATTGTTGTAGGAGTTCGTGCATCGAGGTCTTGTAGCATACTTTGAGTCATTATTAACCATACGAAAGTTCTTGTTTGAACTCCCTTACATAGGATTCAAGCCTTATTCTTGTATGTGTTTGGATCCAAGTTCAATTTCATTCAGACTTGAGTTTCAAACTCAGTATGGTCATCCGAATTTTAATCTCCTGTTTCCAAACTTTACTTAGCGTCGTGCCGTAAGCTCCAATGCACAAGTTCTTGTTGTCCACATCTTGTTCTAGTTTTGAGTTCGGAACATAAGTACAAGTCTTTCAAGTCTTTGGTTCAGTTTTGCATCATTTTATTAGGCTTGATTTAGTGTTGATGTTGTACTCGTGCCGTAATCCTTTGAGTTCAAGTGTTTGTTCAGATTGATTTGAGTCTGATTCCAATTTGATTTCATTTTATTTGGATTTTGATCTTTATAAATCATTTATGTTTTGTTCAGGTCCTCTGCTCGTGTTCAATTAAGTTCGACGGTCCACAAGTCTACTGTTCATGCTTATGTTCCAAAAGTTCACTGCTTTCTCATTTGGTCAAAATCTTTTTGTTCTTTTGAGTTCAAAACAGGTCCAAGTGTAGTAATATTTCACCCAAAATTTCGGCAGCATCCCGGCATCTCCCCCGTTTAGGGGAAAACTATGAGAAAACTGGGATTTCCCACCACGCGCAATAAAGGCGTGCATGGTAGGTGTCCTCTTTCGAGGACACCTCGGCCGTGATTTTTCTGCCCACCACGCGCAACAAAGGTGTGCATGGGGTCTTTGACGGTACCTGTTATAAGAAAAGAACAGTTTTCTTTCCCCCCGCCCTGGAATACTTATAAATTATTCCGGCCGCGCAAAGAAAAGGATACACCAGGCTCGCCTGGCCTCGCCGTGTGTGTCGAAC
>NW_021374440.1:0-657 GCF_001605985.2 Dendrobium catenatum
AGGAAGAGGCATAATAACCCAAACCATTTAAGAAATCATTTTCTTGGAGTTAGATGTTTTTCATATGGCATGATATGACACATCTCACACACTTGCACTATTCACCGTAGTACATATTGGGTGTCGAGACCAAAATTTCATGATTCACAGCATAGCACACATACATTACATTCTACTTTTCATGAGAAGGGACCCAAACCCTTTTGGGTTCCTAAATCTGACAGTTGTTAATTCTTGCATGATTGCTCTCACTAAAGACCTCGTGAGAGCATATGATACTTCGACAAAATGGAGGCTAACAACTCATAATTGCTTAAACTTGTTGCTTCATAAATTCTTAAAAAGCATGTGTTGATTAGTTATTTTCTATTTTTTCTCATGCTAATTTTTGTTCTAGTTGTTTGATTTTATTTTAACTTTGATTTTCTATATTATGATTTTTTTTAAGCTTTTTGATTTTGGAGATTTAAATCCAATGACTAGCATCTCTAAGTAGGTTAAAAGGATAAACACCGTTGATGATTTCTCTTCTTCTAACCTCTTGTAGTGGTATAATTTTTTCTTTTCTAAATAAATGTCTATCTCAAATTAACAACTGGTTTTGAAATTAAGATCTTTTTTATCTTTCTACAGTAATCTACCTTATATTTATAATAT
>NW_021374441.1:0-409 GCF_001605985.2 Dendrobium catenatum
ATGAAAGATATTATTTAAGTGTTTTATTCGAAAATTTTAAATTTCATAGAACAGTTGTTGACTTTAAAAAAAAAAAGGGAACAAAAAAATTTCAAAACAATCGACATACCTCCATGCCAGCCTCACTTTGCCAGGCAACACATCTCTTCGGAGAGATCGGCAATCCAAGAACCACAATATATTTAAATAATATTTCAATTAATTTTTTTTTTTAATTTCAAGTTATGAATTATGATTTACCATTAATAAAAATAAGTTATTAAATTTCTTTACATAATTATACTAATAATTATATAAATTAGTATTGTGTAATCAAATAAAATATGTAAATAATTAGTGTTATGTAATCAAATTCCTCTCTCCTTAGCTTCTCCTTTTTGCATTTTCACATTCTAAAAATTCTTAAACT
>NW_021374442.1:0-271 GCF_001605985.2 Dendrobium catenatum
TAGAGGGTCATCCAGATATGTTAACCAAGGGGTCAAAACTTGACTTTTAAAACTAGAGTTAATCTTAAGGGTTTCAGATTTTTAATAAATACTAGACTTAATTATGAGTTATTAGACAAGTGGCACACTCAATTTGGAGTTTTCTACGAAAAGTTATGACCTCTAGAAGTTCTGGCCCGGTTTAACCTAAGGTTACCCAAGGTGTTCAGTCTATGACTTTGACCAAGCCATGGGGGTTTAATATTTTTAGGGAATAGTAGATTTTAATTAA
>NW_021374443.1:0-217 GCF_001605985.2 Dendrobium catenatum
TTAAATGAGATTCAAAGTAAACGGTCATTTCGAACTTAAGTATGCCATGAGGATCAAGATCCCCAACGACATCATCTGCACTTTCATATTTTTCAGAAGAGTTTTTGATGTGATACAATCCATACGGAGATGAATTTCATAATGAATTTGCACGCTTAATTTTGAGAGCACAATAATAAATAAGATCTTATGCGGAATTGAACGATAAGATAAATAT
>NW_021374444.1:0-245 GCF_001605985.2 Dendrobium catenatum
TTATCAAAATGACAACATATTTTTATGTTAGCTAAAACAATTATCATATTTATATGCAACAATAGCAAACAAACAGCTAGACTTCACAGCAACGAGTTGATTCCATACAGCTATTAGCTAAAGACAAAATGAATATTAGATCAGAAAAATATGTAAAATAAAAGAAGTAATACAAGAATAGAAAATTCATTAGAATCATAAATAGTGCAATTTCATAAATTAACCACAATTAAATCATAATCTAA
>NW_021374445.1:0-232 GCF_001605985.2 Dendrobium catenatum
ATATGTGTTTCCCAGTATCAATAATCAATCAATAATCTGTTCAATAATCAATATAATCTATAACAATCATATCAATAGTCATAAGCACATCAATCTAATCTATTAATTCCAAGCAAATCCAAAAATCTACGAAAATCGGGCAGCGTAACGGCAGTCGGTCAAATTTACACAAAAAACCTGCAAAAAGGCACAATTTCCAAATCTTTCTAAATTACAATAGAATATCTATAAT
>NW_021374446.1:0-279 GCF_001605985.2 Dendrobium catenatum
GTAAAGCAGTGATCCAATTATCCCTCTAAATTTCTTTTGATTAACATATTTTCCCTTAGGGTTCTTATCCAATTGAACTGAGGAACTCATTGGTGTACTAACAGGTTTAGCATTGTCCATTTCATACTTTTTGAAGATGTCCTTAACATACTTCGATTGACTAAGAAATGTATCTTTCTTAATTTGCTTAATGTTAAATCCTAGAAAGTAAATCAAATCTCTCATTAGACTCATTTCAAATTTACTACTTATTGTTTTAGAAAAATCATCACAAAGATT
>NW_021374447.1:0-213 GCF_001605985.2 Dendrobium catenatum
ATAGAGAGAGAGGGAGCGGATGGAGAGAGAGGGGGGTTGGAGGGAGAGGGAGAGAGGAATAATAGAGAGAGAGAGAAACATAGATATATAGAGAGAGAGAGGAAAGAGAGAGTATCAAAAAATTCTTGAGGAATGCATATGTTTCTATCTACTATGTCCCAAAGAAAAATACCATCTAATGCTCTTTGAGCACAGAAATGGGCCTCCATGTTG
>NW_021374448.1:0-1383 GCF_001605985.2 Dendrobium catenatum
TCAAAAAATCTCCTAAACTCCCCCTGAATTGATGAACGCGTGTAAATAAGGAGGCATTTTTAGAAATATACAGATAAAACAAACACATACAACGTATACATCAAACACAAAATACAAAACAAAAATAAAAACAGATCAAATAAAACCAAAGAATAAGAAACAAACAATTTCTCCACCTTTTTGACAATAGTAAAAAGTAAATAAGAAAAAGACTTGAAATATAAGCAGACATATAAAAATCATTTGATAATTCAATCTTGAAAGTGATTAAAATATGTTATGCAAATAAAATTAAAACATTAGGCAAATCATATTAATTCATAGAATTTAAGCAGATATATAAAATTGATAATAAAAAGAATATATCAAAAGCATGAGTCAATTTAGACACTAAAATAAAGAAAATCATTGCGAAAAAGATGAATAGAAAATTTTTATATTTCAAATTTCAATATAGAATTTAAATGTACAATGAATTAATAGATTAAAAGATAATGGAAAGAAATAATTACCACATGTGGCGCTTTGTGCATCTTTTTCAAATTATTGGCACATTTTTGTGCATCTTTTTATTTTTGGGCTTATTTTATGTCTCTTTTTCTACTTGCGAACCATTTCGCATTTTTTTTATTTTTGTACATTTGTACATTTCTTTTTTGTTCAAGAGTAGTTTTGATCTTTCCAAAATCAATAATTAAAATTTTCAAATTTTTTTAAGTGCATAAATATTTATTAATAAGTGAAATATAAAATAAGAAAACATCATAGTTGCAATAATAATATTATAATTAATGTAGTCTAAATAAGGGACATGAAATTGACAAATCTAATTATATCAAGTTATAAAGAGAACTTAAATTTAGAAAAAACTAGATTTTCTAATGAATTTAATTTAGACTTGCAGTTCAAAGTATATCACTATTAAGATCAAAAATCTAATGATTGTCATAAAGGCTAATACACATTTTAATATAATTAAATCCAAAACACATGAACATATATTGATATCACTAAGAAGATATTACAATTTAATGTCAGGTTATCAATACAGAAACAAAACATCTAAAGTAAAGAAAATACAACAAACTTACTTAAAACACATCTAAAACATAAACTGTAGAAAATACATAAAACTAAGTACAACAATCACTGAGAAGGACCCTGATCTGGTGGAGGAGGAGCAGCAGCACCAAAGATGTTAAAGTAAGTACTCATCATAAGCACATTGGTACTGGTATCATTCATCTGATCCTTCATAAAATTCATATCATACTGATACTATGCGGCCTGCTGCTGAAGATGAGTCTCAATTTGATCAAAGCATTGATCAAAATGAGTCTCTAAGAGATCAAATCTTTGAACCAAATCCTTATAATTTGGTTC
>NW_021374449.1:0-425 GCF_001605985.2 Dendrobium catenatum
ATGTATGAGACAGAATGCAGGAGAAGTTTTCTAAGAGGTATATTATTTATATTTTAACCATATTTTTGTTGATGTTTTCTCAAGGTTTATTTAGATATGGGTCAAGATTTCCTATGCATGCTATCCCTTGTAATAAATTTCATCTCTGGCTCACAAGAGAGCTCTCTCAATTAAGGAGGTTGCTGATGGACCGGTTCGGTCCATAGCAACACCGGCCCTTAAAGGGCCGGTTCTCACTTACTGCAGGCGGAGAACCAGCCTGCCTGGGCGGACAAGCCAAGGGGGGGAAAGCTCTCGGGTGGGCCCCTTGGGCCCACCAAATTGAAGAGAAAGGTTGTGGTGTTTGCCCTGAGGGGATTTTGAGGGGTTCATGGGAAAGTTAAAAGTGCGTTAGGGTGGCTTTTTGGAGGGATCTCATTTTGGTG
>NW_021374450.1:0-1026 GCF_001605985.2 Dendrobium catenatum
ATGGATCAAAATTCAGCTCAATGAGTGAATTGGCTTCATATGTGAAGGCTGTGGCTGATGATCCCGTAGCATATGCTGAGTTCCATGGTTGGAGAAGGTGCGGTGTTCTGGGCAATTATGGCAGGGTTCGTGCTGCAAGCCTGGACACATTGCCTTGCAGATTGTGCGAGTTTGTTAGCCGCAAACAAGCGAGGGAGGGAAGAACATCATGAGATAGGTAGTCCGATTGGGAATTGCATTCACTTAGGCTTCGTTTGGGACGGCTTTTTTACTGCTTTCTAAAACGGCTTTTTACTAGAAAGCTGTTTTAGAAAGCAACAAAAAAATTGTCCCAAACGAAGCCTTAGGCAAACTGTGTGCAATTGCTTTCTTAAAATATATTTTGTTCATTGTGGCATTTATACCTTTGAGCGAGCTCAAAATCATGTACTCATAATAGTGGTGGAAAAGATTACATAGTTCAATTCATTGACAAATATACCTGTTGGATATAGATAGGCAATCTCCTCTAGTGCTTGAGTGATCTTCTATCTCTACATGTAACTCATAACCTGTAGCAATTGCTGAGCATTATTGAAATTTATATTTTCATTACCAGCTACTATCAAATTACTGTTGGAAAGCTCGTACAATTGTTTTCTGTGATGATGGCAAGCTTATCCTTACAGCATTCATCTTCTCTAAATAGGAGAGAAGTGATACATTTTTTTTCATCTACCAAACAATTATGTGAAATATCTTTATACAACTCTAAGAGCTTAGATTATTTTCATTGAACTAAATATTTAATCAGCCATGAATAAGATTAAAACCTTATACCATAACTTAAAAAAAAAGCACTTATAAAACATAAAGAAGTCTATTACATCATCAACAACTATTCTTTTAGAACTCAATGACCTATTATAATTTTCTGATTTATCAAATGAAAATATGCAACATAAATAATGAGAGGATAGACTTAAATTTTATCATTTTTATTCATGATAAATATATAAAATTTAATTTTCTATAAATTAAAGTGAA
>NW_021374451.1:0-320 GCF_001605985.2 Dendrobium catenatum
CATAATCAATTATAGAATTATTAGTGGACTTTTTGGCAAAATAAATAAATAAATATTTTTGGTGACATAAATGATATGCCAAATTCTGTTAATTTTGAATGCTATTTATATATATATTTTTTGATGTTTTAATTTTTGAGTTTCTAATTTTGTTAATAGGCTTTTTAGTTTTAAAATTATTCAGTCTGCAATTAATATATAGTATTTTTTTTCTTTAAACATTTAATTTTCTTTGAATTAATTATAATTATTTCATTAATCAATTTAATTGTTAAGGTTCCTAATTAAATAGGATATTTATGATAATAATAACATGAAGT
>NW_021374452.1:0-297 GCF_001605985.2 Dendrobium catenatum
CTTAATTAGTTAAATTTAAATTTTTATTAATATTGAGTTGATTCAAAATTAATTTAGGTCATTTTAATCAACTCATAATTTAATTTTTATCTAAAGAAATTATAAAGTTCGGATAGCTCTCTCTCTCTCTCTAAATATGATTTGAATTAACTCTACTTATATATATAAAGTTTATTATTTGAAAATATGTATTCTATTTCAACCATAGTGTATCTATTACTTTTCCTAATAAAAAATATAATAAATTATCTTTTCCAAATTCATATATATAACTTTCCATGCTATTTTATTTCTATT
>NW_021374453.1:0-220 GCF_001605985.2 Dendrobium catenatum
GAATTCATGAATTTATTAATACTTTTGTTCTTACATCTCACCATATAACTATATAAGCATGCATTATGTACCTAAATATAAAGTTTCAGGCTTTGGCATTCAGCATCTTTCAGGTTTCCTTTTAAGGCTTTTTATATGTCGACTTTTTTTACTTTTCTTAAACTAAAATTTTAGTACAAAAATTTTTTAAAATGCTTTAGAAAGCAATGAAAAAAATATC
>NW_021374454.1:0-245 GCF_001605985.2 Dendrobium catenatum
ATCCGGTCAATCTTAATAATATTAAACTCATTGGGAATAATCCCAAAATAACTAGCCATATGATTGCTATTCT
The DNA here is from genome assembly GCF_001605985.2 of Dendrobium catenatum. Classification (NCBI taxonomy): domain Eukaryota; kingdom Viridiplantae; phylum Streptophyta; class Magnoliopsida; order Asparagales; family Orchidaceae; genus Dendrobium; species Dendrobium catenatum. Next base: position 74 of record NW_021374454.1, read on the forward strand.
TAAATTTTTTTTGAGAAATAAGATTAACAATAATAAGTTTCAAAACTTTAGTCCTAACATTATGAATAATCTGATTAGCCCACATTTTAATGTTGTTATGCTTAGAATCATTCCTAGCTTTCTAGATATACCAATTAATCAGAATAGGGATTAAGCAATTAATATGATTTTT
>NW_021374455.1:0-256 GCF_001605985.2 Dendrobium catenatum
CCGATTCGTGTTCGCGTATTCGCGTATAGGATTAGGGTTTCCTGTGAGAATTAAAAGGCGAACTGGAGGCGAAGCCATGAGGGAAAGAGATGAAGCCATGAGGGAAAGAGACGAAGCCGTGAGTGCAGGAGATGAAGTCGGAAGGAGACGACGCAGAAAACGAAGCCGAAAGCAATAACAGTTTAGAAAGCAGGAAACGAAGCCGAAGTTGTGAGTGCAGGAAACGTTCAGGCCTCGATTAGGTCGGAAGAGTAGG
>NW_021374456.1:0-514 GCF_001605985.2 Dendrobium catenatum
ATCGTAAGTACTCCATTCAACAGCCTAAAAAATTTAATATCAGCACCTAATCATGCGCCTAAGAAAACTTAATATCAGCTTATTTAGCTCTGAACATATCTGATCAAGACGTTCTAATAAATTTAACCTGGTCACTATTGTTCCGTAAACTTATTCACGCGATATAACCATAGAGAATGTTTCGAACACCATTTCCTCCAAGTTAAAATCAAGTACAAGCGGTTCTAGCACATCATCCAAATCATAAAACACGACTTAGAGAAGAAAGAATATAACGAGCAATTCAATCATATTCAAGAAATTCCTGCTTCAACTCTGCATATCAAACCAATGTAAACACAAATTTTACAATCACATGAACAAACCTTAGTTGAAGCCTGAGTTGTCAGAGCAACAGTGCACCCATCACCAACACTGAGCCCAACAACTACGCGATCTCCCTGAAACCCAACAGCAATGCGGACTAAATCAGAAACGGAAAGAGAAATATCAACAAGTTAATAGTATCATAAAC
>NW_021374457.1:0-294 GCF_001605985.2 Dendrobium catenatum
TAACAATTTTTGAGTTCCAAAGAACTAGGATGCCCCCTGAAAGTCCCACTGAGGGTAAATGAAAGAAATCCCAATCTTTTCCAATGAGCATATCAACATCCAATCTATTGATACTAATGATTTTTGTTTCCATAAGACCAATGAAAAAAACATCTTGATCTTTAACCACTTCCTTTAAGTACAGAGCAGCTTCTCTTTTCCTAGCTCCTCTACAATTCCAGAATAAAAGAGAAGACATTTAAATGAGTGAAGGGGAGTTAACCCCTCTTGTGGACACCAAACATCCTTCTCTCT
>NW_021374458.1:0-201 GCF_001605985.2 Dendrobium catenatum
TCTTTCTGATTTAAGCATATCGTCCCGAATAATATAAATATCATCTTGGACGATCGGCTTAATGTTGACTACCTTAACTAAGATGCCCTAATTAGGGTTTCTATTTTTGAACAGATCATCTAGGACGATTTATGGATCATCTCGGACGATGTTACCTAAAACAATAAACTCTATGAAACAGTCAGAAATTCCCCCAAGTGT
>NW_021374459.1:0-299 GCF_001605985.2 Dendrobium catenatum
TTGGGGCTAAGTTAATAGCCTCGTAGGCCTAGGTTACTAGTAATAATCGGGGTTAATTAAGTTAATTTAAGTTGGTTGAAATTAAGAGGAATAGATTAATATCAAGGGGAGTTGGTTACTGATTTTAAAGGGTTGGTTGAGAATTTTATTAACCTACTTAAAGAATTTTGGAGTTTGGGAGAGTTAACAGATTTTAGAAGATTATCCGGATATGTTAACTAAGGGGTCAAAATTTAATTTTAGAATTAGAGTTAATATTAAAGGTTTCAGAATTTTAATAAATACTAGACCTAATTATG
>NW_021374460.1:0-216 GCF_001605985.2 Dendrobium catenatum
TGGTTATTTCACTGTTTTTGTTGTTTTTGGTGGTATAATTGGGGTATAGTTGTGGTTTCTTTCATTGGCTTGCGTAAGGTTTTGTTTTCTCTTACGTAGGCTGTATTTTTTGCTCTTGTTACTTTTTCTTGTAATATCTTCTTTTTACAGAAATAGATGGGCTCATGCCCCAAATTTTCCCCCAAAAAAAAAAGGTGTAATTGTACCTGTAATCTA
>NW_021374461.1:0-219 GCF_001605985.2 Dendrobium catenatum
TATGAAGTTGTGGGATCGTTCATGAGCATTTTTAACCCATGTTGCAAATCCTACAACTAAAAGGTTGATTGGAACACATCCTTGAACTTCTCTAAATTTAGGGAGAAAGCGAAATCTCTCTTGTTATTGCGCTTTTATTTAATAAATGCTAAATTGAGCTTGCGTGAGTTATTGCCTTTTGTATGTTCGCTATATGTCAATGGCTATGACCCCTTGTTT
>NW_021374462.1:0-245 GCF_001605985.2 Dendrobium catenatum
TTGGAAGAAGATTGAATCACAGGAACAACAGCAAACGGTTTGCAATTACCATGCACATGCCCGATACACTTACAGCTAGCACAGAATTGAGGAAATTCATCAAAAACAACCTCTTGAGTATAACCTAAAGATTCAGATCCTAACCACACATGTTTAGGATAGGATTTAGTTATATCAAGTTCCACTAAAACCCGGGCAATGGAAGGGCGAGAACCTACAGCAGTAGCTTCGTCAATCTTCAAAGG
>NW_021374463.1:0-216 GCF_001605985.2 Dendrobium catenatum
CCCGTTAGTTTCAAACTTGCAAATTTAACTTTTTTATTGTCCGGAATTTCTTTCCATTCAAAAAACTGATCCATTTTTTCTACCAATTCTAGGAATTGTTCAGGTTGTAATTTTCCTTCAAAATTATGAACGTCAATTTTAATTCCGTGATCCCAATTTCTTTGTCGCCTATTTCAATTTCTAGATTCTTCCTCTTCACTCCCAGAAGATATAATA
>NW_021374464.1:0-233 GCF_001605985.2 Dendrobium catenatum
GCTACCTAGGTTCAATACCAAAAATATCCAAAGAATGCTACGAAAACAGGTCAACATTCCTACCACCAAACGACAACTTCGTACAAGTTTGGGCCTTTGGTATGAGAGGAGTCCGCGTCCGTTACGGCAGAATGATACAGACGTATATAAAGGTATCGGATTCATCAAACGAAAATTCCTTCGGAAAGAGATTTGCCAAGCAATCACATGCATGGAAATTGAATCCGAGGATG
>NW_021374465.1:0-257 GCF_001605985.2 Dendrobium catenatum
AATAAATTACTTTAATTTAAAAATATTAAAAAAAAAAGACATGGAAGAAAACGAATCGAACATGCTGAAAGCCGGAAAACCGACAAGCCACAAGCATGCCAAAACAACCCCTCTGGACTAATAATTATTACCAAATAAAAATTAATTATTTTTATCCACCGACAAAAAACAGAGTGGCAGTCTGTAAATAAGAGCCGAAACAAGACCCTCTTTGGTCCACTTACTCTCTTTTTTTATTGCTTTAAATAGAATAAAGA
>NW_021374466.1:0-399 GCF_001605985.2 Dendrobium catenatum
GGTTTTGCAATTGTTTCTTTCAATTTCTCTTTTCAAACATTATTGTTCCCACTTCATTGGTGTACTCTTGTTATAATTTATATTAATGCAATAAAATATGAGATTACTTTATGTTACTCTTATGCATTTTGCTTATATTATTTGTATTTGAATTTTCTTTTTGCGAGTTCAAAACAAAAAAGGATTTATGTAGCCGACCCCATGTAGTGGGATAAAGGCTTGTTGTTGTTGTTGTTGAGCACAAAACGAGTTTCATATCTCTTCATCACATCTCGTGTTGTTGTGTTGTACCGCCTTCCAAACCAGAGGTGTGACACACGAGATAAGAAGAATGGAGATAAATGAGTTCAAGGAAGACAAGTAATATAGTAGCATACAGGGGTGTAAGCCGAGCCGGAT
>NW_021374467.1:0-1042 GCF_001605985.2 Dendrobium catenatum
GGTGTGGGCAAAAAGATCCATTACCGGATATGAGAGAGGTGCAGGATTGATTGTCCAGGAGAGCGTGATGCCACACTCTTTGTAGCGACGGTAGGCAGCCTGATCCTCTACCTCCCTGAATCAAGGGTCCAGAGTCGCCCTCGAGGAACTCCCAGAAGCCTGTCGAACACGTTTCCCACCAGCCATAAAAGGGAGTTAGCAAGAAAACACAAGAGGAGAAAGGGTGGAAAGTGCAAAACTATGGCTGGAATGGCCAGAATTTAAAGAAACGGCCATATCGTCCTGGCCGATCACAGAATCTTCCAGGCCGATATGGCTCAATAATTACGTACAGTTCGATTAGTCAAAAAGGAGGTCCAATCATCCGGGCCGATCGAATATCGGCCAGGCCGATTAGACACAGGCAATCGTCCCGAGGAGTCAGGCTGGACGACCGTTGAAAAAGCAGATCGTCCGGGCCAATTAGGTGTATCGTCCAGGACGATGCACAATAATTGATCATACATGCCGAAGTTAAAATATTTTAAATTCTTGCCACGTGTATCGTCCAGGATGAACAGTGGATCGGCCAGGACGATTGTCCAATAATGGATCGTCCGGGGCCGAATTTAAAGATTCAAACGTGCTGACACGTGGATTATCCAGGACGATCCAGTGTATCGGCCAGGATGATGCACATAAATTACATAGGCCTTACGAAATATTCTATCGCCCAGGACTATCATCCTGATTGCAACATAGTTCGATCATATCGTCCAGGATGATATAGGATCATCCAGGACGATGAATAACAGCAAGCATAGAAAAGGTTAGCAGATGGAATTTTGAAGGTATTTTGTCCTATTGTCCAGGACAATACAAGTATCGGCCAGGACGATGTGACTAGAAATTGAAACTAAAAAAAAATGGTGATGATTAAGGCCCTCAAAAATAAAACAAAAGAAAAACAGTCAAAAAAAACATAGTAAAAAAAAAAGCAAAAAAACACAAGGAAAAACAAAAACAAATATTTTTGGATTTTAATTTTTCTAAATTTTTTGTT
>NW_021374468.1:0-255 GCF_001605985.2 Dendrobium catenatum
ACCTGGAGGTTGTTCTACAAAAACATCTTCCTCAATTACCCCATCTAAAAAGGCACTTTTGACATCCATTTGAAATAATTTAAAACCTTTAAAACTGGCAAAGGCAAGTAAAATCCTAATAGCTTCAAGTCTAGCTACAGGGGTAAAAGACTCCTCAAAATCAATTCCTTCAATTTGATTATACCCCTTAGCAACTAATCTAGTCTTATTTCTAATGACACTCCTGAGTCATTCATTTTATTTTTGAACACCCAC
>NW_021374469.1:0-518 GCF_001605985.2 Dendrobium catenatum
AGGTTGTTGTCGCCCCTGTACCCACTGTACTCTTTACCAGGAAGATCAAAACTAGAAGTCAATAACGACAAAAGAGCTACCATCTCAGTTTGAGATCGGGTCAAGTTCTAGCACCCCTGTCGTCGGTAGGAATAAGATGAAGAATTACCTTCGAAGAGCCAGGAAAAGGAATCTTAAGGCTAGAAAGACCGTTGAATTAGAAGCCTTAGAGAAGACCGACTTCGAGGCCAATCGAGAGTTCGTTGCTCCTTCTACGTACCCTCTCCTTGCGCAAAGGAGGGAGGTTGTAGATACGAGAGTGCGATCTTCAATACACCTGCTTGACTACTACACGGAAAGACTCAAACAAGCAAGGATTGAGCAATCACCAACATTAGGCTATAGGCCCCCAACTGAAGGTTATGATCCGTCCACTATACTAGAAGATGTTAGGGCGCATTACTATACGTGTCCCACTACATTAACTGTAGAGGAGGAGGAATAGAAACCACTCGGGGTGCCACTCTCTTAACTACTAG
>NW_021374470.1:0-986 GCF_001605985.2 Dendrobium catenatum
AAAATTTTATTTAATTAAAGTAGAAGAATTTTTTTTGACAGACCCCTAAGAGCCTAATTTCGAATTCCAAGCTAAATCAAATGCGGCATGCAAATAAAAAAGACTAGAAAAACATGAGTTCTAATACGCAATCAAATTAAATAAATCAACTAAATTAAATATATCAAATTGAATGTCCATATGGCAAGTGCCACTTATTATTACATCTCAAAAATTACAAGAAATTAAAGTGGCCGGGCACCACTGACTACAACCCGGATTTCTAATCCTAAATCAAATGACTTTGAGATTTGGGATTCTTCTCGTTGTCCAATCCTTCATCTTCTCACAAACATCTTGATTCGTCGGTTCAGGATATCCAAACGGAAAGAAACTCCCCCTTGATCGGGGTGTTATCTTTCCTTTTTGGATATTTACAAAGTATCCTAATTTGACTTCCAAATGGAAGAAGACTCTCTCCTTTAGGGATGTCTTCACCACTTTGGAATTCAAATTGGATTAAACATCCAAATCTCAAATCATTTTAAATAAATACAACCACATCAAATCGAATTTACATTAATAAAAATTAAAAAAAAATCTAGACTCGATCCTGCAAGGTTATCCTAATAATCAACAGTTGTATATTCAATCCCAAGCAATTATAATATGAAAAATTGAAATGCTTTTTTTTAGTCACACTTGGCCATGCTCTTTTTATTTAAAGGGGGTCTTAAGCGCCTTCTGAAGCACCTGTGCAAAGAGTTTATATATATATTTTTTTATTAACTGCCCCCTTTAATTTTAGCTCCTTGTATGAGCATGGCCACCTGCATAAGATTGCACAAGTATATTTTGTTCCTAGCCTATGGGTAAGTCTAACGCACAAGCAAATCATAGAACAAAGTGCAGTAAGCAAGTAAATAAACACAATAATTCTATACTAGCAAACAGCATGCAGTGAAAATCTGAAAATCCGGCACACAGCAGAAAAAAGTAAAACACCG
>NW_021374471.1:0-249 GCF_001605985.2 Dendrobium catenatum
ATTAATTAATTTTAATTAAAGTTAATCTTAATTAATTATTTTTTTAACTAATTACAATTAATTATACTTAATTAATTTGTTTAAGATTAATTAATATTAATTAGTTATAATTAATGAGAATAAAATATAATTAATTATTTTAATTAATTCCTCTTGCCTCAATCCACGAGCCAACACCACCGAAGCTCGCAAAGGCATGAATTCTCTGAATCTTAGATCCTCGCCTTTGAAGTTCGCAGCGTACCAAAA
>NW_021374472.1:0-449 GCF_001605985.2 Dendrobium catenatum
GAGTCCACATTCACATTGTTCTCAGCAACACATTTTTCTGTTGACACAGAAGCTATTCCTTCTGATTCAATATTGATGGTATACTTCACTAACTCTTTGGTAACTTCAACTGTAGTTTTCCCTCCATTCAAGTCAATTTCTGAAACTGTTTGATGTATTTCTCCTTCTTCCAAGTCTGCAAGGGCTTGAAAACTGTTTTCTTCAACCAAAGTTCCAGATGTTTCTTTAGAAACTTCTCCTTTAGCAATTGTTTCAGAACCATCTTGATCCTCCATTCTCTGCTTGACTCCAATTTTTTCTTCAGGTGCTTTATTCCCAATGGCAACATATTACTTTGATAGAACTACATTACTCCTCTTATCAATAGTAGTTGCATATTTATTATTCCAGTTTTTCTTAACAAATTTCCTCGCATAGTTCACTAACATCCAAGGACCATATTCTTCATT
>NW_021374473.1:0-248 GCF_001605985.2 Dendrobium catenatum
TCAATTAAGGCATAATTTGTGATTATCGTCCAGGCCGATCAATGATCGTTCTGGCCGATTATTTAAAAATACAGTATACCTTAATTGCCTATGGCGGCAACTTCTTTCTGTTTTGAGCTTATCGTCCTGGCCGATACACGTATCGTCCAGGCCGATACACGTATCGTCCAGGCCGATCTTTTAATGACGGCTGCCTTAATTAAGAATCCTTATTAGACTTTCTGTTTTAAGCCTGATCGTCCAGGACG
>NW_021374474.1:0-302 GCF_001605985.2 Dendrobium catenatum
GAAAGAAAATCACAAAGACTAAGAAGGTGGCCGAGCTAAAAGCCTTGGGTAAAGTCGATGTTGAGGCTGCTGAGGAGCTGCCAATCCCTGCCTCTTCTCCACTCCTTAAAGGGAGTTGTTTTCACCCCCTCGCAGCTGCTGCATGGGAGGAGAGAGTCACTCAGATAGCTAGCACTCCGCCTAGCCCAGTAGACTATTCTGTTAAGAGAACCCCAAAGGAGAAGCAAGTTCTGAAAGCTAGGATGCTTAGAAATATCATCCATATTTGTGCTGCTCAAGTAGGGCAGACTAAGGAACAGTAT
>NW_021374475.1:0-259 GCF_001605985.2 Dendrobium catenatum
GTTTTATATGACGAATTTAGTGAAAGCTTTACAACGAGGAGTTTTATAAGACTTTCTTGTTGTAAAGTTTCATATTTTCATACCCCACTCCAAATGAGAGGAGGCACTTGATTTGTGGGTTGTTGGGTAGAATTTTGTGTCAAAAAAGAGAGATTTTGGTAGAAAATTTTGTAGGGATTTTGTGGAGTTTTTGTTCTAGAACAAAATGAAAAGGAAAAGAGATTTTAGTAGATAACTTTTGGGAGGTTTTGTTGTAGTT
>NW_021374476.1:0-1571 GCF_001605985.2 Dendrobium catenatum
TGCTTATCCTCTTCTGATTCCTTATTTCATACCTATCTACTCTGAGCATCATAGCCTATACAAGCAAGCTAGTTAGCTGCATCAAACTATCAAAATTCACTGGAGTTGTTATTGATGCACTCTGTCCATTCGTATATCTGATCAATAGGGTCCATTTATCCACTGATAAAATCCTCCTTCCTAATCAATAACATATATACTCAACATACATATATATGTAAAGTAATTAATTAAATATAAAAATAAAAATTTATGCTACCTAACTTCTACCCCACACATAAATCAATTCTTATAGCTCTGGTTACTATCCAATTCTTTCAACAGCAACTTTGATACCAATTGTGATGCCTTAGAATAAAATTTAAAAAAACTATCTATTTTTTCTTTTTAATTTATCTAATTAATCAACTAGAGCTTTTAAACAATAAATCAATATATCTAGTAAAAGTAACTAGTAATTAAATATCTCAAAATTTTGTATTATTTTTATTCTCCCAAAATTAATATATAATAGCTAGGAGATTAGTATAATCATTAATCCATAATGAACTACTAACTACAAAAAATATAGGAAAATATAAACAAAATCAAAACAAAACCAGAGGATATCTAAATATCTCACTCTAACTAGTCTTGGCTCCTTCCTTGACCAGAAATTTTAAAAATCTAAAAAATGAGCTAAAAAGCCTAGAAAAAAATTAAAAATCTATCACTACTTCCAAGATAAAGTAAAAGAATCAGTATGTATAATCAGTTATAGTCAATATCAATCATGTTTAAAAATGAACAATAAAAATCTAAAAATTTAATAATAAAATTAATATGATCAACGAAATGAATAGAAATCTATGAAATTATTAGTCATACGATATAAAGTAGTATCATACAATGCGTCATGTTAATATGCTATGCTATATTGTATCAATATTATTGCAAGAAAGAGCTATCAATTTGTCAATCAGTTTAATATACTATCAATTAGGTAAATATCATTATGAATATAATTATGAAAATCATAGCATTGTATTCAATTTTTATTATGGTGTTTTCTATGATTTTTTCCTAGTGGCTTTCAATAATCATTTAAGAGATGTACCCTCTACTCATCAGTGTAATTCAATCAATTAGTTATAGGCTGCAACTAGGATTATACCACCAAACTTTTATTTGAAGGAAAGCACATCGGCCTATCCTCCAACATTATATTTTAAGAGCAAATCTGTATTCATTATAATGTTAAATTCTAGCCTTACTTGCATACATGTAAATGATATCACTTTTCTATGCAATGTAAATTCAATATAATGAATAAAATAAAGAAATATATAAATACAGCGAAAGTTATTAAATTTGTAAACTATGCATTTACTTCAAAAAATCATATCTTTTAATTTAACTAGTAAAATTTAATATATTACTCTCAAAACATTCATATTAACGACATCTATCACATACAAAAAGTTATGCAGTGAAAGTTTTATCAATATAAATTTATCTTCATTTTTTTGTAACAGAAGCACTATTTTATTAAATAAATAATAAAAATATAAATTTATTGAAATCAAAGATAG
>NW_021374477.1:0-263 GCF_001605985.2 Dendrobium catenatum
TCACTGGTATTTAGACTCTTGCCGGACAGTTTTTCCCCCAACGGGAGTGAACTGGAGCCTACGTAAGAGTACCGAGCTTTGATCTCCACTGACAATCTCCAAGTTATCAATCCAAAGAAAATATATTTGGACCAACACAAGAGATTGTGCTCCTCATTCCCCCCAATGGGGTATTTATAGGAGTAAGAAGAGGGAAACTTAAAAGTCATTCCATATTTTTTAATTAATATCAATATATATAATATATTAATTATTTCAAAGAT
>NW_021374478.1:0-296 GCF_001605985.2 Dendrobium catenatum
AGCTAACTCAATCCCTCCTTTGCTATTAGTTCCTACCTCTACACTCAAAGCATCAAAGGAAATTCCAACTTCTGCCAATGCTATCCCGTTACAGCAAAACCTTCCTCAAATATCCTCTCCAAACACCTCTGATAATCATTCAGTACCATCATACAACTTACCATCGGTTACCACATTTACTACGGCTCCTTTTGCCAAGAACATCAAGTCTCATCCAATGAGAACTCGGTTTCAAACTGGAAGCCTTAAGCCAAAACCAGTATTTGATCTCAGCCACCAGCTCACAAATTCTGATC
>NW_021374479.1:0-431 GCF_001605985.2 Dendrobium catenatum
CAATTAACGAACCAAGAAGATTGTCAATAGAGAAAATGTTTAGATCCTTAGACTCTATAATTGTAGTAATTTTAGCATCATAAGCAGTAGGAAAATAACAAAGAATCTTATTAACCATTTCAGCATTCGTTAGTTCCCTACCTAATGCATGTAAAAAGGGAACTATTTGTGTGAATCTTGTGTATATATCAGAAGTAGATTCATTAGATTTCATGCGAAATAGTTCATAATCATGCAAGAAGATATTAAGTCTAGATATCTTAACCTCATTAGTCTCCTCATATGTTATACAAATTCTATCCCATATGTCCTTTCCACTCTTGCAAGTAGAAACCCGCATGTAATCTTCTGATTTAAGTGCCTAAAAGAAACTATTCAAGTATTTGGCATTTAATTGTGCTAAGTCACATTCATTTACTGTCCAGTCCACG
>NW_021374480.1:0-811 GCF_001605985.2 Dendrobium catenatum
TTTACAAAGAAAATATCTCATAAATAATAAAACAAAATAATTTGTCTCAATCATGGAATTTGAAATCAAGCCCTTGAAAGCATCAATTAATCAATGAGCTCTCTAAGCTTTAAGAGTTTAGAAATGAGAGAATAGCTTGCATTTAGTTGGCTCATTTTATGCCTCTTGTCACTTTGATTGGCTCTTTGAGCATCTTTTGATCTTTTTTGATACACTTTTGTGTATATAGTTTTCTTTTCAATTTGGCGTCATTGACATCTTTCCTTTTTAATTTTGGCAAGCTAAGAAATCTTTAACAAACCCTTAAAAAAAACTTAGTTGTGAGTATATCCTCAAAATATTAGAGAATAGGAGCTCTCTCTCTAACATAGGGAAGAACAAGTCACAAAACAAAGTCATAAACATGTGATAAATGCAATGGAAAGATTTCAATTAACATGAAAGATATATAAGAACTTTGGCTATTATACATAAGATAAATTATTATAACAAGAAACAAAAAAGGATCTTAATTTCAAAAACCATTGATTAAAAATGAGTTTTAGACTTTTGTTTAGAGAAAAAAATCAGACCACCAAACAAGATTAGAAGGAGGGAAACTATCAACGGTATTTCTCCCTTTAACCGATTTAGAAAAGCTAAACACTATCTCCAAAACTCCAAAATCTAAAAGCTTGAAAAGATTCAACATACGAAAAACCAATCATAAAAGGCAACGTGAAAATAAAAAAAATCTAAAATAATAAAAAGCTAGCACACAATCAACAAAAAAAATTAAAACAACACTTAATCAAAAATGCATTTCAAGAAT
>NW_021374481.1:0-208 GCF_001605985.2 Dendrobium catenatum
TATTATAATAATAATAATTTAAATGAACAGCGTGGGGTTGTGTATAAATAACTAGGAAGTAATGAGACATCTTTTAGAAATGGTTGAACTTAAGCAACCAAAAATTGGATTGCATAAAATTGATCAATTCGATTGATTTAACTGTTGATACTCATCACAAAATTATCTTGGTTGGGCACGAATCTCGAGGCAAAATCAGTTCGGAAAC
>NW_021374482.1:0-327 GCF_001605985.2 Dendrobium catenatum
TATAAAATAAAACTACAAAATAAAACATAGCAACAACAACAACAACAACAACATCAAGCCTTTGCCCCACTACGTGGGGTCGGCTACATGAATTCTTTTTCGCCATTGTGTCCGGTTAAAAGTCAAGTTCTCATCTAAATCTAATAAAGAAAGATCATTTCTAATATTTTATAACCTAATCTTTTTAGGTCTACCCCTACCTTTCTTAACATAAGCCAAATCTAATACCTCAACCTTCTTAACCGGGTCATCGGAAGGCCTCCGTTTAATGTGACCAAACCGTCTAAGGAGACTCCCTCTAATCTTATCTTCCACTGGAGCTACTCC
>NW_021374483.1:0-201 GCF_001605985.2 Dendrobium catenatum
AAAGAACATAATAACAAATTTATATTTGGAGACATTGTGCATCTTTTCAAATATTTGTGGCACACTTTTGTGCATTTTTTCTATTTGGCTAATGTTTTGCCTCTTTTGACTTTTCGAACCATTGCACATTTTTTGCACACATTGTGTATTTCTTTTGATTTTAAACTTTGGTTATTTCTAATATTAGTAATTTAAATTCAA
>NW_021374484.1:0-202 GCF_001605985.2 Dendrobium catenatum
AATGTATAAAAATCTAGGGCTCTATCACTCCTAAATAATGCTTAGGTTTTCTTTGATATAAAAATAACAAACCCTACTTAATATACGTAAGTATATGTGTCGAATCAAGTAATAAGATGATAGAGTATAGTTTCGAACAAATGAAAAATTATGCTTACTTGTAACAAACTACTACTATTAACTCTAATTGCAATAATTGTCC
>NW_021374485.1:0-451 GCF_001605985.2 Dendrobium catenatum
TTTGATTTTCTCACCAAATTTCTTCAAAATTTCTTCCTATTCCTTCTCGAATTGCCTTTGATGAAATCTCTTCCACTTCTCGAATTTTTGATCACATAGGAACATGTGATACTGAAGCTTGTATAGACGGTCTTAAAGAGGATCAGTAGAATCGCCTTCTGTAGGAATCCATCTGTCCAACGGGAGTGGGACGTCAGGATTATTTGAATTGATTTCCTCGTTATATGAATCCATATTTTTGTTGTTTTCCATTTTTTAAAACTGACTCAAAAAAGACTCAAAAAACTCAATATAAACTTAGACTCACAATAAGACTCACAACAAGACTTACAAGATTCACACTTGACTTGACAAAACAAAACTTGACAATCAAATCCAAAATCTAGGACTTCCTAACTTGCTTTGATACCAAATTGGTGGGGGCAAGAAATATAGGGAGCCTATACCCCTC
>NW_021374486.1:0-245 GCF_001605985.2 Dendrobium catenatum
ATTTTTCTTTTATGCTTGGGTTTGTAATGACTAATAGTTTAATCTTATTTGTTTAATAATTTACGTATTGAGAGAAAAAAACTACTGTTGTAGAATGCTGAAGTGTTGTTGATCAATGCTTTCTATAGACTTACAAGAAGATGAAAGCTATACTAAGTTTTCAGAGTCTCATCAATTATTCTGGAATAACAAAGAGCTAGATATAAAATAAGATTTATTTTAAGTTTTCAGAGATCTCTCAAGAG
>NW_021374487.1:0-410 GCF_001605985.2 Dendrobium catenatum
GGTAGAATCGTCTTTTAAAATCAATGACCTATCTCAAGGAATTAATTGGATATGAGAAAAGGAATCTACCCATCACTTGGCTTAAGAAGGAACATCTTTATAAAATAATGGAGTAAAGTAAATTTGTCACAATTGCAAAATAATCGAAATCAAGCCTTTGATAACCAATACTTCTAAGTTCTAAAAGATTTAAAAAGGAAGAATAGCTTGCTTTTGAGTGGGCTCATTTTATGCCTCTTATCAATTTCGTGGTGCTTTGCGCATTTTTTTATAAATTTTATAATTTTTGGCATCTTTGCGCATCTTTTGTTGGCATCATTGGCCAAATTTTGTTCTCTTTTTTTTAAAGCTATATTCTCTTTTATAATCTTTTAAAAACAAAGTTGTGAATATATCTTCTCAGATATTAG
>NW_021374488.1:0-1314 GCF_001605985.2 Dendrobium catenatum
TATATATATATATATATATATATAATATTAAAGCAAATTATTTTAATTTGATTATATTATTAATGCAAGCAGTATGAATAAAAATGAGCATGTGATTGGGTAATAGTTAGTCTTTTTTATAATATTATAGTAATAATATGTGTGAAGAGACTTAAAGGTTGGTGATTTTCTAATATTGGCTGGAAACTAACTTATAAATATACATGATGGTGGGCTGATAGATTTTTTTTAAATAATATGATTTATTGTTATTCTCTACTAATTCATGTAATTCACTAATATGGAGTTAATTATTGTACTAATGGGCAAGAGTGATGACTCTATTTATAGAGCCAATTGTTACTGATTGTTAAAAAATATCACACAAGCCATTAGTTGTTACTTATCTAGTATGATTGCTTGGAAATGATTTATTGTGTTGTTTTAATCCTGCTGGTTTATTTGAACTGTTATTTTTCGATCCATTATTAGTTATTACTGTATCGTATTACTGAGCATGTGATTCTTATTACTAAGCATGTAATATAAGCTACTGATTGACATTATACTGATATAAATGAACATCATGTGTACACTCCTATATAATTTTTAGAAAGTATTATACTTTATTGTTATAGATTTTGATAGTTTTCTTGAATACTTCCAGTTTATTAGTTTAAATGATTTTTTTAATATTTTGATAATACATCGACAATGTATGATTTAAGAATGATTGTTTACTTCTTTATTGCTTCAACATTTGTATTACACTGCATTATTTTACTGGCCTCCATACCCTACAAGTTTACTTGTTCAGAAGCTTCACTATTATTGCATAAGTTTTACTATTTCTACACAGATTCATGATCAAATTGACTGCTAAGTTATAAACTAATTAATTTTATGCATACTATTTCTTTTTCATGCTTTAAGTTCAGTTGTAGGATTTTAATAATATGCTGAGCATTTTAGGTCATTATATATAGTTTAAATGATTTCAGGTCACGAAAGAGGATTAAGAGTCGGGTTTTATTATATTTTATCATTTTTTCTTTATATATTATTTTATAGTTAGGAGTAAATGGATATTATATTTTATTGTATTACTTCTAGCTATTGTATTTGATTTTTGAAATTTTAAATACTGCTGTATATTGGTATTTTGATCAATACAATGACTTTAACTTATATTTTATATTATTGTATAAAATTAGATAGCTATGATTATTACTATAAAAAGCTAAAAGATATAATTCTTTTCAATTTAGATTCTTGGGCATGACAAACTTGGCATAAAAGCATGGTTATTAGAATAATTGAATTGTTACCAGAATT
>NW_021374489.1:0-557 GCF_001605985.2 Dendrobium catenatum
AACTCTATCTTCTATTCTCATGCAACTTCATTCTCTTCTCTTTTTTAAGGACTGTTTAGTATCGGATTTCAGTACAGGAAAAACGTCGAAATCCGGCGGTTAGTATATATTAACCGGCGGTTTTTTGGACTACCGGTGGCTTTACGGCGGTTTATTGGCCTCCGGAAAAAATCGCGTAGGAAACTTTCACCAGCGGTTTTTTACCGGCGGTTTATGTTGCCAGCGGTTTTCCGGCGGCCTAGACCGCCGATTACAACCGGATTTTGGACCGGCGGTTTTTCGGTCGTGACGTCGTCGGTTATTTGACCGACGGCTTACTGGCGGTCAATTTATCGACGGTCTGCCGGCGGTTTAGGTAGGCGTCGTTTGTTTCTTAAACTGCCGGCAAGCGTCGGTAGACCGCCGGTTAATTTATCGGCGATAGCCGGCGGTCTAGCCGTCGGTTTTACCGACGATCTAAACCGCTGGATGTCCAGCGTAGAACCGCCGGTGATCGTCGGTGACCGCCAGTAATAAATCAGCGGTGTAATGCCATTACCGGCGGCTTCTCATTGGCC
>NW_021374490.1:0-250 GCF_001605985.2 Dendrobium catenatum
CGAAGTATATGGGCCTGGCTTCCTGGGCCGTTATACACGTCTGCTTACTAGACCTGCTCGTCTAAATGGGCCTGGTTGCCGAGGTCTTGAACTTAGAATACGACCGTTTGGTAGGCCAGCTTAGCTTTTGAACTGAATTTAATTCAAAGTGAAATAATCAATTAATTTTGTATAATTTATGATAAATATTTATTCTAACATATATAAATCCATTTTTGAGTAATTAACTAGAATTGACCAAATTTGAAAT
>NW_021374491.1:0-521 GCF_001605985.2 Dendrobium catenatum
GAAGATGTTCCATAGAATCAAAAAAACCAGGGGGAAAAAAGGTCTTCATAGGGTCTTCCATTTTTGTGTTTCTACATTTGATGGCTCTTCCACACTAGACCTTAAATTATGACATGCTACATTAAAAATAAATTTTTGTGTTTCTGCATTTGGTGGCTCTTCCACACTAGATCTTAAATTATGACCTGCTACATCAAAAATAAGGTCTTCATAAGGTCTACTCATTTGATCTTCATCAAATGTTTCATAAGCTGTAGATGAACCGGCATGAGTATCTATGTGTGGCTCGTACTCGCCATGTGATGTCCAAATCTAGTAGTTTGAAACAATTCTCCTACGATATAAATCAAGCTTCACATCATCGGGCTTCAGGAATGCTAGATTTTTATACTTCGAACACGGACATCTAAATATTTTATCAAACTGAAAGGAAAGCAGTTGAGATGCAACTTGAATGAAAGTTTCAACTCCCTATATAAATTCATCTGTCAATCCTTTTCGACCCGACAATAATCTGTTAT
>NW_021374492.1:0-1326 GCF_001605985.2 Dendrobium catenatum
GCAATTAGAGATCGTCGAGTGGAGGATTGCCGTCAATCCTTAACAAAGGTTTTCTATTCCTCCTTTTCTCAGATTTCTTAAGTCTAACCTCTCTTGTGATTTGATTGTAGTCACGAAGGACGCATTCGTCTGATTCTGCTAAGCTTAGTAAACGTAGGAATTTGAGTGCATTCATTTGTTTACTAACATTATTGTTAGACTATGGATTTTGTTGAAAACTGCTACTTGGGCAATAATGTTTATTTTCTACGATATTATGAAGATTCAAATCTTTTGAATGTGGAACTTAGCCTAAACGAAAGTGACCCATCTTACGTTTTGATTCGTTGTTTTATTTGCTAAAAGTTTCTTTGTTATTTCTCTAATCAAGAATTTGTGCAAGTTCTTATTAAAATCATTTGCAAGCATCGTAGTCCTACATCACTTTCTTACTACTTTGTAAAGGTGCTTTTTTAGAAACAAAAATCCCTTTAAAATAGGAAAAAGTAGTGGTCCAAAACTGTCCTAAACGAAACCTCATTACAGTTCAATTTTGTTATTGCTTTTGTGTTGTTTTTTAAAAATCTCTCTACTAGAAACTTGCTGTTCATAGCGATTTAAAAATTTATTTATTTTATTATAGTTTTATGATCATCTTTACAAAAAGTTGTAGCAATCTAAAATAGGTCATGATCATTCTCAATAGCAGAGTCTTTTTATGGCTTCCTTAGTATTCATTCGGTATAACTTTCTTACTGATTTCTAAAGCAACTTTTTAGTACAAATGTTTCTTATTTAAAAATATTATACTAAAAAAACCTACTTTAAAAAGTAGTAAACAAGCTTTCCCAAACATACCCTTAGGCTCCAAATTAGCATATTCACTTTTATTCTTCTTCTGCAAGATCTTAATTAGTGGAAAACTACTATTTTGAAGGAAATATTTCTTTGTATCCAAAATCTTAAATGGTCTTTAAAAAAAACCTAAATTGAATACTTATTATTGATTAATTAAATAAATGCTTTTTTATTTAATGTTATATGCACATATCTTTATTCTTTAAATTTTAAGATTATTAATGTTACTTTAAGCGTTATATATATATAAGCCCCCAAAAGAGAATGTTCTTTACAAATAATAATTTAAAGCTCATTTGGAATTAAAGAATTAAAGCTGTGGCATTGAGGTTTCATTTGGGACAATTTTTTTTATGCCTTATTTTTGAAATCGTACTTATAAATTATTTTTTCACTCTTATAAATATTTTTATTTTTTTATAAATTTGCTACCCCGAGAAGTAAGACTGATTCTAGGGGTGTCAATTCGGGTCAGCGGGTCGGGTTCGG
>NW_021374493.1:0-314 GCF_001605985.2 Dendrobium catenatum
TACCACACCCTACTCCCCCTTTTGTCATCATAAAAAGGGTCCAGAGACAAAAGAAAAACACCACAACAAACAAAGACTAAAAAGCAAACTACAAAAAGAACATGAAACAAACAGCAGAAAAAGCAGATCGTCCGGGCCGATTAGGTGTATCATCCAGAAAGATGCACAATAATTGATCGTACCGGCCGAAGTTAAAACATTTTAAATCTTTGCCACGTATATCGTCCAGGACGAATAGTGGATCGGCCTGGCCGATTGTCCAATAATGGATCGTCTGGGGCTGATTTTAAGGATTCAAACGTGCTGACACGTGG
>NW_021374494.1:0-46938 GCF_001605985.2 Dendrobium catenatum
CCTCGTATCTACGAGCTAACCGGGCCGGATCGTGACAAAAAAGACTTTCAAACAAGTTTTACGAGAGACTAGAAATATCTTGTACAATAATAAAAAATTGAAGCTCGAGCAAGAATGTAGAAAAACTGAATAAGAAAAAAAATGTTTTTATAGAATAGAAAAAAAAAATTAATAATATTAAGGGTTATAATGATGATTAAAAACTACAATTCTTGCAAAAAATTGTAGTGAGCAAACCAAAAGCTATAGCTTCTAATCATTTAGATTAGGCACTAATAAGGGGAAAAGGGATATATAGAATGGGTACGGCAAGAAATATGAGATCTAAAGGATAAGAAAATGTTACTATGAGAAATCATTAAATGAGATTTATTAAAAAAATTCTTAGAAATGTATAATAAAAAAAATAATGAGATTTGTTGGGTTAGCTCTAATGTAGATGCCTAAGGTAAATCTTCAAGTCTAAATGAATAATCTACAGAGAATTATAGAGTTATGAGAGTATTGTTGTGCTTGATCAACAAATATTTTTAATAGACTTTTGAAGACAAATGACATATCAAATGAATGGGGAAGAAGCATTTTGAAACCAACCTTAAGAATAAAAAAAAATGTTCAAAATTATTTAACAATAGAGAAAAAAAACTTATGAGTCATACAATGAAGCGCTGGCAAGCAATGAAATATAAAATTTGAAGAATTACATCAGTTTGAGTAAACAATTTGTTCCCATCACAAGAAGTTTGTCACGGAAACGATTTTAGTGTTAAAAAAATTAATTAAAAAAAAGTAAAGGGTGCAACGGAATGATCATCACACACGAATTTTGTTGAATTTGAGGTATATAATTGTGTGCTATAGAAATTGATTTGGTGCATGTTAAGAAAGAAAGATATGTTAAAGGAATATTTAAGTTGTTAAGCATATGCATGACAGCACATTTCATAGCATTAATAGTAGTGGATAGACAAAAGATTAAATAATTACAATAGGATTATATCAAGAATCAGCAATAAGACCATATAGTTTTTAAATTTGACAGATGCTTACAAAGGATATGAAAAATGTGGTTTCTTAATTTATGTCTTTCACAAATCACAATTCTAATCAGTTTGGTATTTGCTAAAATGAGTGAAAATTTTGAACAATAAAGAACATATTTAAAAGATAAAAAAGCATTGAATTAGTATAGCAAAAATAAAGTATGTAATATGTAATTTAATAGTGTATGATATTCAAAATTATTGATCAATATTATTACAAGATAAATTGAACACTATTGTAAGAGAATTTAGCATCTTGGATAAATTATTTAGAAAAATGGAGATATGGATGAGGATACAACTTTAGAGTCAAAGCTGCAAGCTTAAAATGAAAGAATGACTGAAGCTTATTGTTCAACAATAGAATATGTGAGAATTGAAGGTAAATTTAATAAAACTACAATTAGGCCAATCAAGTTGTATAGATTTCAATGTAGGGCAGTAAGAAAATAATTGACAACTAAGTTGATAGTAGTGGAAATGAAAATATTAAAAAGAATGAATAACAAAATTAAGAATGATAAATTAATGAATATTTATATTAGAAGAATGATTGGAGTGATATTTTTTAATATAAAGGAAAATAGCAGCCAATAGAAAGGTAGATAAAAATTAACATAGGAGGAATAGGATAAGGCACATAGGAGGATAGGATAAGGCTAATGATGATGATTTTGACGACAACGTATAACTTGGTATTCTAATAACCAATAACCAGAACTTTTGAGGGAAATAGTTTACTTTCCTGTTGGTAAAAAGAAAAGAATAATGCTTTCTCAATAGGCAAAACTTACAAGAGTTTTGATAGTTGTGAAAGAGCTCGCAATCAGTGGTCCAGCAAGAAATTCCCAAGGCCATGTTTGATCCTTCCGCAAAGGCAGTTGATCCAGAAGCAAAAAGAAATTAATAATCCTTCTGAAATACTCTTGAATTATTTTTGAGAAGATTTTATGTTGTAAAAGAGCCAAACAATATTTCACAAATGTTGCATAGAAATCATGGAGCAAACTCATATCTTTCAATGAAACATGTGTCAATATATCAACAATACATTTGCCTAATTCTTGAATATAGCTTGAAGAATATTTTTTTGCTCCAGCTGACTTGTCATTTGATAATGGATTACCTTCAACCCTAGTAATTATTTCCAATGAAGTTTCACCATGATTTTTGGAGTTCATTGGAAGATAATCATACCATAAAAGCATTATAAGAATACCATTAACAAGTTGTATAGATAGAGAACTTCGGCCAGAATCACTTTTGGAAAACCTGCAGGAAAACATGCATATCAAAAGAGGCAAAAATAAACCACTCATAAGAAAAGATTGGTCGGCAAAAAAATATTGTTAACTTCTAACAAGTCAATCTTTCATGTTTCACAAACTCACACCTTGTTGCATTGTCTAATGCCCACAAAAAACATTCTTGAAATGCCTTAAAGAAAATAGCATTATCTGTGGCTGAGCGCAATAAATTTCTTCCAGCCCAGAGGCTTTGGAAAAATAACAGAAGAAATTGCTCCCCATTAACAGCCTTAGGAGGCAAAGATTCTAATAAAATCAACAATGCTGGATATGAAACTTTCTGTGATCCATAGCATCCATTTCTTAGAAATTGCCACAGTCCATTTAAGATGGTTTTAAGAATATTGTTGGAATACCAAGCATCTGGAAATCTTCTGGAGAAAAGCAGAATCATATCCCACATTGAAGAATGGCACGACATATCTTTCTCTTGGAAAGAACCAAGTATAGCTGCTGCTAGGGATTTCATGTTTCCTTCATTATAAGCATGAGGGATATTTTTAACATAGATTGTTAGAACTGAATATGTCGCCGAACGAATAGCAGGGCTTTTATGCTTAAGAAAATCTAGAAAAAAATTATGCACCGAAAATAACTTTTCAGCAGCAGATGTAACTGTTATCCTAGCTTTGGAAGCGAGCTTTTGTTCAATGCTAACAATTTCAGAGCTAGTTTCTACTCCTTTGCTCAGTAGTATATCAATCAGAGTTGCAATGGCCATCAGTGAACACGATATCACCTGAAGATAAAATATTGAAAACCAGAATGTAAGACGGAATAGGAATTTGCTGGGAAAGAAAGAGACGGATCATAGATAAACAATAATAGATGCAAAAACTAAAACCATCCTAATACACACAGACAACCACGGTGATTTATTTTTTAAAATTTTAAAGTCACTTCTTCCCTTTAAGAAATTGTGAACAAATTATGATCACTCTAAGTACTTTAAATTCAACCAATAGTTTTCATGGATATATTGCAATTCTCCCATTGGATTTAGATTTCATATCTCAAATTCCAAGAGAATATGAGGCCAAAGGTAAGTGAGCATTTTTATTGTTTTCCATAAAGAAAAAAGGAAAGAAATGCACCAATACAGTGATGAATGATATATTAAATGTGAACAATTTGTAGAAATGCAACAATGAATGCTACAACAATTGAAACTAATAGTCACAATGCAACGATGAAGGCTGGTGTTATAGAAAAACAAGAGAAAAGAAAAAGAAAAAGAATGCAAAAATTAAGGTTACAGGATTGTGGTCATGCAACGATAAAGGATGCATCAATGAAAATACAAGTAAATAAAACTTAGGGCTCTAAATTCATGCAAGAATTGGGGAGAATTGATTATCGCATTCCAATATTTGAATAAGATTATACAATCATAGGAGAGCTTCTAATATTAAACCTTCAAAATCAGATAATAATAATAATAAAATAATTACAATAATCCACAAATTAATAAGTAGGTACTAAGGATCCCACATATAAATGAGAGGAAAGCGGAAGTGGAAGGAAAGAGGGTGAAAGTATTGGAAAGTGTGGATCCTAATTAGCAAAAACTATGCAAACGCTTCACACAAAACATTTATGCAATATACCCAGATTAAATAAGCAAATCAATTGTTTCAATATTGTAAATATTGCAAACAAGAGAGGCAAGTATAAATTTAATCATGAAGTTATGCAAATGGGCAAAATAAAATAAATAATAAAAATAAAAGATGCACATACCCTATGGTGCATATCTTCCAACTCATCCATAGGTGTAGCCTTATCAGACATAGCATGTGGTGTGAGCTTCAGATTCTCGTCTAGATACACAAAGATCGAATCCACACATAAAACAAGGGCATCAAACCTTTTTTCTGGTGCAGGGAATGCAACCTTCAATAAAATAAGGCACATAATGAAAACATGTATTTGTGCATACATATTACAAGGATAATTTATTTAATATCTAAAAACTCACGTTAGAAACAGTACTCCAAAGGCTTTTCCAAAGCCTACAGGCTGCAACAGCAGGATCAGTTTTCCATGGCTTGGTCGAAAGGCATAAAGCCCATGACATTCAGCATTTTTGTGTATGGTTCCAAATTGTCTATTTATACATTTATTTACTATGACAGAAACTGGATGCATTTTTAAAAGCCCTCCTTATATGGAAGAACGCTGTGCTATGAAACCAAATACATTTCCCAACTGCTGGAGATCCCAATGAGAGCCTTAATTTAGCAAACATACTATTTATTGCTAGGAGTTACACTTTGTATTCACGAATTGTAAAATGATCACCACAAGACCACATCAATTTCAACAGCTTTCCCCCAACTTTTGGGGCCACCTTAAGTTGTAAATGGATCTAACGATTGAATTCAAATTATTTATTAGAAAGTTCAGGACCATGAAGTGGATAATGGAGTCGTCATAGAAACTAATTACTCATAGTTTTATAATTGCATCTACAGACTTGCAATTTCTGATTTTAGTTAGTATAAATTTAAAACGTTGGACAATAGGAACATTATTTCGTTATATGGGATGCTATATGCTAAATTATTCGTGAAAGTTGCATTATTCTTAATTTTTTAATTAGCTATGCATGCTAGAAACAAGATAAGTAACGCAACAAAAAAATTTAAGATATTGTTATCCATGAAAACCAAAAGAAAAATGTGAGGTTACTCCGCATTTTAATAAATCAAAGATGATTCAACGCAGTAACTCTCAGGGCTATGAGCTTCACGTCTGGGTAACAATGCAAACAAGGTTTTGCAGCAGAATATTACGTGCCCACAAGAGGAGAATGGTGGGGTTAAGAAAGGAGGAAATTGCAATTGAAAAGTAAATTCAAACTGTATAGCAGAGACCTCTAAGGAACACCTGGCTGCTTGAGAAACCTCAGGAATTGGATCAAATTGAGCGCACCACCAAGGTCCCATCAAAGACTTCAAATGTGGAGCCAAGCCCCTCCTGGAAAAAATATTTTAATGTTACAATCAATATTCCAAAGTGTAAAGGCTTAAATGAATCCTCAGTAGAGACCAAGAATATAACATTCCATTGCGTAAATAATTATACCATGCTATCAACATTTTTTGTCAAAAATAATTTTGAGAAAAAAGTTCTTATTTAGGAAAAGAAACCAACCAAAAATTAGTTTTTTGCTAGAATTTATTATACTGTAGGAAAATAAGAGATGATTATCACCAAGCAAGGAAGAGCAATCCATAAAAGGTTTGTATAAACATTTTGGTGGGATTAGCAAGACAATGAAGAACAAAAACAGACTCATTCTCGTGATCCAAATGATATTATATCCTACTCAGAATCAGTAAAACAACAAATCTATCACAAAGCACACGCATTAAACAAAAGCTTAAGTATCTAGTTAGAATTTCTCATCCTGAAGGAAAATAAGATAACATAATTAGTAAGCAAGCAAGGGTTATCCATAAAAGGTTTTAAAAATCCATGGTTTAAAAAATCGTTCGAGACTTACGCCTTGAGGCGTGCCTCAAACTAAGGCGCACAATGAGCGCCTTGAGGCTTAAGCCTCACTAATGTTAGTGAAGCTTACGACTTTTTAAATGAGGTACACGCCTCAAGGCCTAATGCCTCAAAGCATTTTGAGGTAGCGCCTCATTATAGTTAAGTTTTATAATTTTTTATTATATATTATTATTAATAATATATATACTTTATTCTATTATACAAAGAGAAGGAGACAATTAGCAATAGGACGAATAAAAAAGGCTGAATGACTGTGTTATGTTTAATAAAAATTTGAAAGATAAACACTTCAAATTATAGAGGCGATTAACTGGTGAAGATGAAATAAATCTTTTGATTGTTAATGATATATTTTCTAATGATGAATGAATTTGATAGGAAATACTTGAGTTCGCAAGTAAACCTAAGGTAATACTTGAGTTCGCAAGCAAACCTAATCAAGATTAGCACAAAAACAGAGGAAAAACTGCTGTCCCTGAAGTTTAGCTCAATGATTGGAGATTAAATGCACTTCCTAGCTCATTAAATCAAAAAGGTATGCTTTTATTCAAGCTCATTATTGAGGAGTTTATTGGAGTGGACTTGTGCCTCTTCCCCGCCCTTTGCCTTCTCAGTTTTCCCTTGCTGGTTGGTTTCCTATGCTCTGCATCTTTTTCTCCTGTGCTGGCTTTTCGGGTCCCTTGCTGGCTGGTTTCCCGTGGCCTGTTGCTTTGTCTCCTGTGCTGATTTTTTGGGTCCCTTGCTGGCTAGATTCTCGTGGTTGTTTGGGGGGAATTCCATAGAATTTTCCCTATTTTCTATGCAGATCTCCTGCTGCTGTTTAGCCTTCTATTTGGTGACTTTTAGCCTTTCATTTCTCCAATTCTTATTGGATTTGGTTGGAGGTGTTATGGCTATTTGTCTACCTTCTTTTGCCTATAAAAATGAATTGTTTTGGCATGAAAAAGGTTGTTAAAAATTGTGAGCAAAGTCTCTACAAAAACCTGAGGGTTTCTTCTCTTGGAAAAGCTTGAGAGCTTGTTCCAACCCCTTTCCTCCACTCTATTTCGTCTTGGCTTCTAACCTTTTCTTCTCTATGCAAGTTCCACTCCACCTGTATCCTTCTTCTTGAGCTTTGGAAGTGTATATTGGCTGAAATTTGGAGACATTTGTCGGAGGAGTTTGGTAGGACGTTGGACTCTTTTGCAGTGGTGAACCCTCGGTTTGCAAGCCTAAACATAATTTTATTATATATTCCTACTCTCGTTGCATGTGAGGAGATCGCTAGACGGTTTTACTGAGAATAGTGTTTTATGATTTTTATTTTGTTTCGTTCGATTTGGCTTTTTATTTCTTCGAAGTTTGTTTGGTTGTTTGCAAGCAACATTTGAATCGAGTTTGGTCTAAGCCTTGTCCTGGTGTTCTTCAATTTGTCTCTTTATTCTAGTTTTGCAAGCATCAAATTGGTATCAGAGCGAGTTAGGAAATCCTTAGTTTGTGAGTCCCTTGTTTCTTTTGAGTTCTAAAATGGCTAATAATCCGGGAGAATGGCAAAATGTAATGCAACAATTAGCGGATTTGCAAAATCAGATGAATGAAATGGCTAATACACTTGCTAATCTTAATGTTAATCAACAATATGTTCAAACATCTGAAAGTGAAGAAGAAGTCCCTAGGAATCAAAATAGGCGACAACGAAATTGGGATTTTGGGATTAAAATTGATGTTCACAACTTTGAGGGTAAGTTGCAACCTGATCTATTTCTCGAATGACTTGAGAAAATAGATCAATTTTTTAATTGGAAAGAAATTCCTGAAACTAGGAAAGTGAAATTTGTAAGCTTAAAATTAAATGGCCATGCTCTTACATAGTGAAAAATTTTACAAAACAACAGACTTAAGCGTGGGAAAGAAAAGATACAAAACTGGGAACGTATGAAAGTAAAAATGAGAGGAAAATTTTTACCATCTGATCACGCACAAACTTTATTTCAAGAGTTCAATAACTTGCGACAAGGAACTCAAACTGTGGAAGAATACACTGAATTGTTTTACAAACTTCAATCAAGAAATGATTTAGATGAATCTGAAGAGAAAACTGTTTCAAGATACATTAACGGCCTTAATTGGACAATTCATGATCACTTGAACTTGCATCACGTAATAAACATTGACGAAGCATATTGAATGGCTTTGAAACTTGAAAAGCAACATCAAAGAGAAAGGTCATAACAAGATAATAGAAACTTATAAGCAGCGACCAAATGGCGGGATTAAGAGTCAAACTCAAATTTCTGTTGGAACATCAGGTATTAAAGCTAAACCTTTTGAAAATCAAAATGCTGATAAGGGAAAAGGAATTATGGGGTCTAAGCCATCTGAACAACCTAGAGTAATTAGATCTTGCCACAAATGTGGGTTCTATGGTTATCTTTCTGCAACTTGTAGAAAAAACAACCCACCAAGAACTAATTTCATTGAAAATGATGAAAAAGTAGATGAAGAGGAAGAAAATAATTCTAAAACTGAAAATGACATAGAGTTAAAAAAACATGATGTTGAGGTGGATGAAGGTGAAACATTTTTGGTAATCCGATAAGTCTTAACAACAAAAATTGACAACGGAGACAAGTGGCTTAGAAGAAACATTTTCAAAACAACTTGTATAGTTGAAGGGAAAATTTGCACTCTTATGACAGATAGTGGAAATTCAGGAAACTTTGTATCTCAACTGATGGTTGATAAACTAAAATTGAAGTCGAAACCGCTTGCTAAGCCTTATAAAGTGGGAGGTGAGGTTCCTATCACAAAGCAATGTGTTGTTAGTTTAACAATTGGGCGCTCTTTTAAAGATCAAGTTACTTGTGATGTTGTGCCTCTAGAAGTTTGTCACATTCTGTTGGGTCGACCTTGGCAATTTGATAACAAAACCATTCACAACGGGGAAAAGAATACTTACTCTTTGATTCAAAACAACAAGGAATGCACTCTCTATCCTCAAAAACCTGTGCCTAATTCACCTGCTAAAAACAACAAAGTTGCCAAAATAAGTACTCCTGAATTGCTTTTGAATGCGAATGATTTGAAACACTCTGATTTAGCTTACCTAGTTTTGGGAAAATAAACTAATCCTGTTCTTCAAATTCTTAATGAAATTCTGTCTTTAATCGATGAGTTTTCTGATTTATCACCTAAAGAACTGCCTGTAGGTTTGCCACTGATGAGAGATATTCAACATCATATTGATTTAATTCCTGGAACGACTTTGCCTAATTTACCTCATTATATGATGAGTCAAACTGAACATGCTGAACTTTTTAAGCAAGTGACTGATTTGCTAAAAAAGAAAATATTTAGGTGGACACCTCAAGCTGGACATACTTTTGAATTCATTAAGAAAAAATGAGTCAAGCTCCCATTCTTAGTTTGCCAAATTTTGAAAAAAAAATTGAAGTTGATTGCGATGCTTCTCATGTTGGTATTGGTGCTGTTCTTAGTCAAGAAGGAAAACTTATTGCTTACTTTAGTGAAAAACTGAATGATGCTCGATCCAAATATTCTACTTACGATTTGGAGTTTTATGCTATTGTTCAAGTTTTGAAATTCTGGAGATGTTACTTGATTCAAAGAGAATTTGTTTTAAATACTAATCATGAAGCTCTCAAAAAAATTTGAATAAGAGGCATGCTAAGTGGGTTTCCTTTTTGCAAGAGTATACTTTTCATGTCAAACATAAAACTGGTGTTTTGAACAAGATTGCTGATGCTTTAAGTCAGAGATCTCATTTGTTGGCAATTGTTTACCCGACTATTACTTCTTTTGATTTTTTGAAAGATACTTATGCTAATGACCATGATTTTAAAAACATTTGGGATTCTTGTCTTGCTTCTAGAACTAATCCTACTGCTTAATTTGTTATTCATCAAGGATTTTTGTTTAAGGGATCTAGACTTTGCATAACAAAAAATTATTTAAGAGAACTTGTGCATGAACTTCATAGTGAGGGATTGAATGGACATTTGGGGCAGGGAAAAACTATGGCTTTAGTTGAGGAAAAATATTTCTGGCCTCATATGAGAAAACAAATTGCTAAGCTGGTGAAACAATACAAAATATGTCAGACTTTTAAAAGAACTTCTCAAAATGTTGGTTTATATACTCCCCTTCCAATTCCTCATAAACCTTGGGATGATATCTCTATGGATATTGTTTTGGGATTGTCTGTTACTTTTAAAAAGTTTGATTCTATTTTTGTGGTGGTAGATTGATTTAGCAAAATGGCACATTTTGTTCATTGCAAGAAAACTTCTGATGCCTCATATATTGCTGATTTGTTCTTTAAAGAAATTGTTCATCTTCATGGTGTTCCTCGCACTTTTACTTTTGATAGAGATACTAGATTTTTGAGTCATTTTTGGAGAACGCTTTGGGCAAAATTATGAACTACACTTCAATTTAGTAGTGCATATCATCCACAAACTGACGGGCAAATTGAAGTTGTAAATCGAAGTTTGTGAAACTTGTTGAGATGCCTGGCAGGTGAGAAACCATCCTAATGGGATTTGATTTTGCCCCAAGCTGAATTTTCTTACAATAATTCTGTTAATCGCTCCACTGGTAAAACTCCATTTCAAATCATTTATGGTCAGCCTATACCTCACATTTTAGATAGAAACTGTTTGCCTTTGCCAAATAAATTAGTGTTGAAGCTTCTGAAACTTTTGACCATCTTAAAACTGTCCAATAGCAAGTTCTTGAAAAACTTCGAATGGCTAATGTGAAGTACAAAACTAATGCTGACAAACATCATAGAGAGGTTTATTTCAAAGAAGGAGATTTGGTTATGGCTTACTTTCGTCTCCAACGATTTCCTGTTGGTACTTTTGGGAAATTAAGCAGGAAGAAATTTGGGTCATTTCGTGTTCTAAAAAGATTGGGCTCAAATGCTAATCTTTTGGATCTTCCTTCTACTGTTGGCACTACTCCTGTGTTTAATATTTCTGATCTTGCTTTATATGAAGGAAATACTGACGATCATGTGGAACTTGAAACTTTACCACTCTCCACATCTTTTTTGAGTTATGATGAGCAGGTTGAAGATATTATGGATGTCAAAACTACAAATAAAACTCGGCATGGTGAACACATGAAGTTCTTAGCAAAATGGAAAAATCGCCCTTTGACGGACTGTACTTGGATGGATGCAAAAGAACTTGAAAAGCGTCATTCAGAGCTTTATAAAAAAGTGGTGGAAGCTTTCTCATCAGGAGATGAGATTTTTCCACCAGGAGGGAATTGATGCATTCAATATTTTAGTTTATTTTTTTTTAATGTATTTTGAACAATATTAATTGTGTTTTATGTTTTTAAGCTATCCTATGATGGTTGAGCTTCCAATGATCATGGTAGGAATTTGCTAGGCATGACAAGCCTTGGGTTTGCTTGCTCTTGGGTCCATTTTGTCCTTCAATGTATTCCAATGGATTTAAGCACAAGATAAATAATCTTTCAGCACAAGGCCGACAAGCATAATAAATCATGTTAAGTTCTAGGCTATGATGCACCGACACTTCTCCTCAAAGAGGCGTGCAGTGTCCGACACGACACTCGTCCGACACTCCTCCGACACGTGTCGGACACGCCGAAAATGTGTCCGATTAAAAAAATATTAAAAAAAATTGGACACGCGTGTCCGACACGCATATCTTAAATATTTTATAATTTTTTTAAAATATAATTTCTTATATTTTGCGATATTTAAATTAAATTTCTTATTTCATATCCACAACACCAAATCAACGTCTGCATTTAATACCCATTCATCGAATATTCTCATTTTCATTTCTCTTTGGCAGTGAAGGTATTTTCATCTCCTCTCTTTTTGCACAATTACAAATCTTTCTCTTGTTGAACCAGAGTTAAAAGTAATGATATTCAATAATGATGATATTGAAGGCCAAAAACAAACCTCTAAAGCTAATCCTAGTAGTTGAAGCTTGAATGCTTGATGTTGTAGTAAGTGATTATTTGCTTATATTTTTGTGATTATTATAGATATTTTGTACTAAATATTTTATATTATAAGCTAGACAAGTTATCATGTCATTCATTTATTATTGTTTGTCATTTTTAATATGATATTACATTAATATATATACACTATATAAAAAAATGTATTGACGTGTCCGCGCCGTACCCATGTCCTATATTTTCAAAAAAAGCCGTGTCCCGTGTCTATGTCGTGTCGTATCCGTGTCGCCGTGTCCATGTCCGTGCATCATAGGTTCTAGGGCCTTTCATTAGACGTAAATCCTAACTTAAACTAAGCATGAGTCGAATCTCATGCTAAATACCCCATCAATCAAAAACAAATCCATAGACCAAAATCACTCATGTCTAAGTTAAAACTCAAGGATAATTGATAATCATGCCATACTTCTAAACATTTTTATTCATGTTAAATACCTCTAAATTTCAAATGATCATATCATGTACCACTGAATTATACAATGCAACTAGTATGGGCAACCTCTATCAATGAATGAGTTTACACTAACTTTGAAAGCATATCTTTGACATACACTTCCACACCAAACTGTTTAGGCTACTTGAAATGAGGTAAACCATGGTTGTTAATCAGGATAAGTTTGATTTTCCACTTAATTAATTTCCTCAGTTCATGGCTGCTCAGTAATTATGAAAATTTTAAACTTATTATCCCTAAGCCATTGCTTTAGTAGATAGGCATGATTTAAGAAAATAATCCCAAAGTTCAGAAGATATCTACTAATTTCTCATGGTTTGTTGTGCCCAATGGCAAAGTACATACAACACATAGTGTAAAACAATTATTAATTAGTATGATTTAAAAAGTTTAACCTGATAAAAAACGATTCAAATAAAGCTCTTCGGTTGACATAGTCTAGGTTATTTTTCTCTCCAAGGTGAAGCTTATTTCTCATGATTTTTTAACAATGGTCACTTTGAGGCAAGTTAATAATGAAATTGTTGAAAATAAAGCAGAGAATTCATTTAAAACTATGACTTACATCTTGTTTAAATAGTTTTGTTAGTAGAGAGTCTGCATATTTAGGATATATTTGGAACTGCTTTTTCATTGTTTTGTTTTTCATATTGTATCACATCTTATTTGACTATTATTTTATTGATGCTTTACAAGAATTTCTATTACGAGAAGATATTTTTTACATTCAGATCTACTAGAGGGTGCTAGCTATAAGAAAGTAATTTGAATTTTTTTAAAATAAAAAATATTGAGAAAAGGACTAAAATAATCCCTTGACTCTTTATTAAGGGTAAAAATGGTTCCCAACTATGGGACTATTTTGGTTCTTATTTAAGGAGTTTAGGAACCAAAATGATCATTTAATATAGTTGGGGACCATTTTGACCCTTCATAAAGAGTCAAGAGACTATTTTAGTCCTTTTTCTCAAAAACTATTTATAACACACATGATCGCTTTCAACAAAGCTGCCTGCCCCACAATAGATCTATAGCTACAGTTGCCCCAAATGAATTCTTAGTTTAATATAGCATAGGAAAAAAACAAAGATAAAATGTTGCTTCAGAGCATTACATAAACTCAACCTGACAACAACAACAAGAGTAGCCATGGTATCATGTGTAGCCCGCCGTACATCCCTATTATAGTCAAGCAATAGCCTTTTGTACTCGTATGCCTATTATAATTATGAAAGAAATTATAATTAGCCAGCATGGTGATACATGTTCTATATTTTACAAGTATAAGTGGCATGCAAAAAATTGAATGCTCAATAATGATCAAATGGATACCTTTCATGTGAAATTGACATATATAAGAAAAGTTTAAGATTAGTAGTAAAAAATAATTCAAAAATCATAAAATAATTCAAACTGGCAATATGTATCTAGACGGAATGTTCTCAAGACAAATCATAGCATTACCTAAAATAACAGTGACAGCAGAGATAAAAGTACTAAAATTGTACAACAAAGTGTTCTACAGTCAAGCATATTCACAAATAAATTGAGAACATTGGAAAAGTAACAAGATGGTTAAGGGCCCCTTGATAGTTTAATTCTAAACTTCTTGATTCATCATTGTCGAAAAGCATGCATTAATAATATATACAAATTGAACTTTTTAGGGGTATGTTTGGGCCACCTTGGAAAAATTCAGAAACTTGAAAAGTGCTAGAAGGTTAGGAAGCAAAAATATTCCATTTAGGAGTTGTTTGAGGTAGTTTTCTCATCGCCATCAAGCCTGTTTGGTAACAAATTTTTCTTGCTTTTTCAGAATTTTACTGTGAGAAATAGCTTTTTATAACTAGATCTACTTGAGTGTATAGTTGTACAAAAATTGATATCCAACTTTTTCAAAAAAAAAAAAATTTTTATTATATCCACAAGTTTAAAAAAATTATTTTCCCCATAATAATTTAACAACTTTTATAAAAAGCTACAACCACCTCAAATGGAATTAATTTTAAATGTTTCCTTCAAAATATTTTGTGAATGTGCATTCTTCAAGTTTAAAAATGAATGTACAAGATCAAAAATTCTAGAATTTAGCAACTCTATAGCATAATAAATATTGAAAAAATGATGGGGGATTTACATATATACCACAAAATTGTATGTATTTATATATTTAACACTTAAATTTTTATATTTACTTATATACTACTATTATATCCTTAACTCTTACTTATTACTACTATAGTATCTAAATTACATCAAAACACATCAAAAAAAAAGTGTTTTACTTTAAATAAATTAATATTAGTGATAGTTTTAATATAATTTAGATATTTAAGCATCATGTAAGTAAATATAAAGATTTAGATGTTAGATAAACAAATATATAAGAACTTTGTGGCATGTATGTAAATCCCCTTAAAATCATAGTGAAAGTAAGATCAATTCATTCAACAGATTTGAAATATAAAATCATTTAAATAGAAAGACAACCATAGAATGTAGGAACAAAACCAAATATGGGGTACTGAAAAAACAATCTTCACAAAGCATTAGTATCAACAAAAGCAAAATAATTTAGAAGAAAACAAAAAATGGCAATACCCATTGTGGCACAATCTGCACAACTTCCTCTGAAGACTTTTGTTTAAATAGTAAACACAATGCAGTTAAAGCTTTAACCTGAACCAAAATATATATTAGAATTTCATGCATGATGTAGAAAAGAATCAAACTAGATAGAAGTCAATAGTAAAATAATTGACTTGAGATCTTAAATCTAAAATCCATCATACAAGTATTAGTTTAGTGAAGCCGTTAAAATTGCTCAGAAAGGCCATCTCTAGTTCATTAAAGTACATGGAAAATAGCTTAAAAAGGCTTTTACAAGCATAATATTGCAAGGTTTCATATCTGCTTGTGATCATTATCTCTAACAACGAAATTCCAAATTGCATGTGCCCTTCTGAAATTTAAATTCATTATTACATTTAACACTTTCATACACAATAATAAGTAGCAAGCATATCTTGAATATGTCCAAGTCTGAAGAACACAGAGTGAATGTCTATTGCCCCTTAGATATAAGAATCTGCAGCCCTGATTGTGTGATTTCTTCTAACATACTTATATTGATTATTGTACAAGCTTTTAGTACTTTAACAGGCATAAAATTTAAAGGAAGAAAGCCAGGTCAAGTTAAATTAAAAGTAAATAAATAGATAGATCACAGAAGACAGTTAAGCCAACAAAAAGTAAAATGAAACTAGACAAGTTTTCCTCTCAAAGCAATAAATGCATATGCACAGAGTTCTGGTGTAATAGAGGTGAGCCAGTTTATTTAAGCTTTATTCAAAGGATAGAAAAATAATTCAATTTTTTTAGGAATGACATACAATGAGCATTTCTACAATTAAGGCCTTGTTTTTTCAATATTGTATTGTTCATGTGTTGTGCAAAAGAAAGTGATCGCTGCTCTCCTAAGGATAGCCAAGCTTCTCTGCAAGTATGTTGTCCATAATCTTGAAGCCATGGAGGAGGTGTGGGCCTAGAAAAAGAATTTACATGACATGTTACCAGCACACATCACAATTATGATATGCCAACTGCAAAGATTTTGGAAAGCACAGTACAGAAATGCATAATGAAATGAAGCCTAAGTTGCTCATTAGCAATCATGTGGCATAGCCGGTTAGATTAGGAAGTGAGAAGGTCCAACTCTTCTAAAGAATATTTTTCCTTTTGGTACAGAATGCTTTTCTTACTTTGATGGTGATGATATCCTTTTTTGCATGACAAACATTTATCGATATGTTGAGTTTATAGAAAGATAAATCAAAATCTCTCTGACCCAAGTGGCTACTGATAGTTCATTAAAATGAAAACTTGCTTCTCAGAAGTAAATCAAACAAGTACTTCGACAATGTATATGCCTTCTACCTAAAGATAAAGTACCTTAACCGTTGTAAGACAACAGCATTACTCCACCATAAGGTTCCAACAATCAAATCGAAGATGAGTGAAGCTAAAAATATAGCTTGATGGTGGTGGTTCAGAAAAAAGTATTACTTAGATAATATTGTTGATAATGTGACAATAAAATGATGACAACAACAACATCAACATCAAGTTTTTATCCCACTACATGGGGTCGGTTACATGAATCCTTTTTCTCCATTGTGTCCAATTAAAAATTAAATTCTCATTTAAATCTAATAAGAAAAGGTCATTCCGAATATTTTCTAACCAAGTCTTTTTAGGTCTGCCTCTACCTAAAAAGAAAACAACTTGTCTTCTATTTTGATGTGTATGTGAGATGAATTGAAAATTTGCAAAGAAATGTATAAAACATCAAACTTAACTATAAGTAAAATAACAGCCTTTTGCATGTGAATGCTTGTCTTTAAATCATAGAAAAACATAGAGAGGCATGAAACAGTATTGGTCTATTGAGTGGAGGTGACCAAAAAAAACTCGTAAATTACATCTTATAATCATATCAAAATGCATGCTATCAATCTCATGGGCTTTGGTTTTGGTTTTGTCATAACCTGAAGTTTTGAATATATAAGATGATAGCATAAATAACCTAAAATCTGTCTTAAAGCGCATTGGAAACCCTTGATATCATGTTTTTTTTAGATGCCACTAATTCATATCTGCCTCAAACATAAGCGAATCTTAGCACCAGCATAGCTTGAAAGTTGAGATACTTCTATTAGCAGGCTTTAAATAGCCAAAATCATACAAAGTAGATTTTCCGAGGTATCCCAAATAGTATTGTAATTAGGATGCATGTAACTTAATCTTCGTCTCAATTGATCATTTTTAGTAGTTATCCGGGTTTTTCTTTTCCCAATATAATCCTAAATATCGAACTCAAGTAACATTCAAAAATGAAAAAGTTAAAATATGTCAGCAGAAAATTCAAAGTACGAAATTAACAAGGATTAAATCTAGAGGATTAATTGATGAAATAGTTAGTACCAAGTAGTCTTTCTAAGTTTAACATAACAAAAGAAACGAGGCAAATTAATTTTCACAGTAAATCGTAATATATAGGCATTACCTTTGTTGTAGGATCCTTTCTGCCAAGCCTCCTCAGGTGTTGTGCCACTTCATTATCCACGTTCTTCATGCAACAAATCGATGTTAAAGAGGAGATATGCAAGCACTTGTATATTTATTTCGCATAACAAGAGTGAAATAAATAACTCAACTCAAAGAAAAAAATGTGAATGAAAGGATAGAATTTCATAAATGAAGCAAATAAAAAGATCATGCAAAGAAAGTGAAATCAGAAGCATTTAGATTTGATGAATATTTGTGCATGTCTACTGTATAGACCATCATGCATGCAACTATTCAAATTTTAAAGTACCAATGTCTATAGATCTTGACGCATTATGACATCTGGTTGGAGATGATCTAGGTAGATAGGAATTTATTTATGATTTTGAATTTTAAATTTATTAGAAATTAGCAATTTTTAATATTTATGCCTTATTTTCATGAAGATTATCCAATAATTAGCCTTAGGGGTAGTTTGGACTTATAATTTATTAAGAATAGTAGGTTTTTATATTTATCTCTTACTTTCATAAAGACTATCCACTAATTAGCCTTAGGGTTCTTCGGACATATAACCACTAATTCTTTATAAATAACATGATATGATGAATAAATATTTTGATTCATGGTTTTATGGGATTTCATCTCCTTATGGATGTCTGATGATCCACATAATCTTATTTGTAATTCGAGGATTTAACGCCTTGCCATGAGGATTCCATGGCATGATGTCACGAGAATTTGATATCAACATGAGATTTCATTATTTGGTATATTGTTAATATGATTTTGTCACATTTTTCGTGATTCCATTGTAAATCATGTGTTACATATGGATGTGAATGCTACATGATGGAAAGTACATAAGTGAGAGCTTACCCAATAGGTATTTAACTCACCTATTCAAATTCTAACAAAACATTTGCAAAACCTTCTATAGAAATCGACATGTAATCCGGAAAAAATAAATAAATAAATCAAAATTTTCTCTTGTTAACCTTTTGTCATTTCTAATCTCTTCTTCAACAAACAAAATACAATTTAGTCATTTCTAATCTCTTCTTCAACAAACAAAAAGCATAATCAAGGAATTTTCTGGGTGTATCTTCTATGTTCAAAAAACTCA
Source organism: Dendrobium catenatum (assembly GCF_001605985.2). Taxonomy (NCBI): domain Eukaryota; kingdom Viridiplantae; phylum Streptophyta; class Magnoliopsida; order Asparagales; family Orchidaceae; genus Dendrobium; species Dendrobium catenatum. Next base: position 18,526 of record NW_021374494.1, read on the forward strand.
ATTTAGCCATTGAAAAACTCGACGAAAAAACAACTTCAATGTGCTCCTTACAAAATGAACTTATGATTTCTTCTAGTTGACAAATTTCATCAAGTTCCATGTTCCCTTTGCTTCATGTAAATATATTTTTAAAATATTCTATCTAACAAGTTTCTCACAATATTTTTCGAGCTACTAACTTTCCACCATTCTTTTGTAAGTTTTATTTCCAAACAAATCTATTTATATTTTAAAATTATTTACTTTGTTGAGACACTCGTTTTTAAAGGAATTCTCACAATGGTAGATGAAACATTGTTCAATAGATATATTTCATTAACCATAAGAAAAAAAACTTTGAAGGAAAGTGTGACATATTTGAAAATCATTGTGACTATAGAAATCATCAAATTGTGAACATATTCTACAGGAAGTTTCTTCCAATACACCATGAGCACGGCCATTTTGAAGTTCAAAAACTAAATTTATTAATCGTTCCCATTGTTCAAGGACGTTTGCAATTTAAAGTTTGTTTAATATAGTATGCATTCATCATGGGTAACAATCTTTAAAATGTTTGAAATTTGTCATTTTCATTTCAATCTAAACTTATTTTAATTAACTTGAACATTTTATTTGTCTGATATTGAACAGTTAATTAAACATTGTGGAAAAGCAAATCCTATTAACAAAAGATGCAGCACTCCATTCTTTTATTTTCTTCTTTTTTTTTCAAGAAGTGCCTAGTCTATTGATCATCATGATGATTAATTCCAAGATTTGAAGCTCAGGCAAACATACAACTCAACAATAACATGATAAATTTCTAGCTTACATGTTCACAATAATTATATAAAGATATTATATTAATCCTATCTTTAAATTGATTGTTGGAACCTAATCCATTTACAAGTGTTCTCTATCAAGGTAAAAAAATAAATCTTCCCAACTTGATATTAATAGCATTCTAATATTAACTTTACCGCCATAATTGCAACCAATGGTAGTCTTTCAAACTTTCAATCCAAAGCCTTATCCATCTATAATTGTTCCCTATTAAGGTACAATAATAAGCCTTGCCAACTAGATATTAATGACATGCTCATATTAACCCCACTATTATAGTTGCAACAAACTGTAGTAATTCACACTTTCAATCAAGTTTAGTGTTAAAATGCTACTGATAGAAGCGTCACCAAGAATAAGCTTAATTTACTATTGGATTCCACAAAACATTAGGGGGCATAAGATTCTTTACCTTGTTTTAAATGAAATAGATTTCCTAGAAAAAAACTTCTTTTTGAAATATCTACCTTGTGTCTCATAATGTGTCACTTGTAAATGATAATAAATTTCCTTTTCAAAGAAAAAAACATGGCTAGTCACAAATAAACTAAAGATAATCCTGTTGATGCCATTCCACGGCACTAGGATTAGGAGAACTCTTACACCAAAGGATAGAAATAACTCATAATTACAAATTAATAATAGCATTTAGTATCAAAATCATTTGTTCAGTATAACTAAATAGATAACTAGTCCTAAGAATATTGTTTGATAAGCATATAACAATAAATAAACAAATAAAAATTAGCCAAATTATTAAATATTTAGTATCAATAAATATTTTAACTAGTTGCTTGTTCCTAATTCAACAAGGTAATTATTTAATAGCAACAAATTTATAATATTTTCACCAATTACCATGCATATAATTAGTGGCCTAATAGATTTAACTTTTTATACAGCAATAAATATAATTATAATCCAAGTTAATAAACCCTTAGTCTAAATGCAATCACTTGATTAATAGCTCAATCAATCACTAGCTGGATTAGAACAAACTCTTGTCACTCTTCTGTTTTAGATCTGCACATTGAATAAGCTAAACAAAGCTAAATCCAAACAAACCCAACATTGCAAGAGATTTAAAAAAAATATGAGAAAAACTCTATAATTAATCAAGCAAAATGACCAATATTTACAATTATACCAAGAATGATAGAGATTCTTATGTGAGGAAGAAGACTCGACTTGGAACTCCCAAGATCGAGCCTTGGAACTCAATCTTGAAACTCCCAAAGTTATTTTGAGGATTGCACAAAACAAATTATGTATTATTCTTCCTTAAGGGTCATAAAGATTTTTTACCTTGTTTCAAATGAATTAGTTTTTTAGGAAAAAAACTTTCTATTTTGAAATATCTATCTTCTGTCTCATAATGTATCATGTGTGAATAAAAATGAAATATCATTTTCAAAGACTACCCATGGCTGGTCACCAATAAACTAAAGATGGTCCTCTTAATGCCATTCCACCAAAACTAGGATGAGAAGAAATCTTATACTAAAGGATACAAATAACTCATAATTACAAATCAATGATCGTATAAAGTATCAAAACCATTTGTTATTTACTGAATAGATAACTAGTCCTAAAATATTATTTAATAAACATATAATAACAAAAAAAAACAAATAATAGCCAAATTATTAAGCATTTACTATTAATAAGTATTATAACTAGCTGCTTGATCCCAATTTAACAGGAACATTATTCAATAACTAACAACTAATTCATAATATTTTCATCAATTGCCATGCATGTAGTTAGTGGCCTAAAGCAAATAAACTTACATACTTTATTGCAATAGAAGTTATAATAAACCTGGTTAATAAACCCTTAGTCCAAATGCAATCATTTGATCAATGGCTTAATCAATCACTATCCGGATTAGAACAAACTTTTGTCAAACTAATGTTTTAGATTTGCACATGTAACAAGCTAAACATAACATAATCCAAACAACCCATAAATCGTAAGAAATTTAAAAAATGATCATGAGAAAACTGCAACATTAATCAAAAAAAAATTACCAACATTTAGGATCATACGAAGAATGATGGAGATTCTTCTATTGAGTAAGAAGACTTGATCTTGGAACTCCGAAGATTTAAACTTTGAACTCGATTAGCAAACAAGAAAATAAACAATAGCCTAATTATTAAACATTTAATATTAATTAGCATTCTAACTAGCAGCCTGCTCGCAATTCAACAAGATCATTATTCAATAACTAACTAATTTATAATATTTTCGCCAATTACAGCGCATGTAATTAGCAGCCTAATAGCAATAGACTTAATATACTACACTGCACTAAATTTAATTATAATCCTAGTTAATAAACCCTCAGTCCAAATGCAATCGTTTGATCAATGGCTTAATCAATCAATAACCGGATTAGAAACAACTCTTGTCGTCGTGTTTTAGATCTTCACACGGAACAAGCTAAACATAGCTGAATTCAAACGATCCCTCAGTTGCAATAGATTAAAAACCAAAAAAAAAAAAAAAACGATTATGAGAAAGGTCCACATTTAATCAAACAAAAAGACCAGTATTTACAATCATACCAAGAATGACGGAGATTCTTCTGTTGAGGAAGAAGACTCGATCTTGGAACTCCCAACGTAACCTCCAAATCCAATGCTTGACGCTCCCACCGGCACCAACGACGCAGCAAGACTTAAAAATAAAAGAAATCATATAACAGACGTTTAAGGCTACTCTGCAGTGAGAAGAGGAATCAAGCCAACAAAAAATAATTGGAATAAATTAAAGTAATGTCCAGGAGGAATCGACCTGCTACTCGAAGGGCGATTCTTGCTCCTTGCGCCTTCTCCCTTCTCCTTCCCCATCAAAAAACCTAGAAAAATGAGCGTCTATATTTTGAGGGAGGGCGATATTGTGGAAGAAGAGGAGGAATGATGGTGGCTGAAACCTGGCGCCGCCAACGGGTAGAAGAAAGAAGAGTCGGTGTTCCCCAGTTAAGAATTTATGACAATAAAAATTAGCAAAATATATTAAAAAATTATTATGCATATTAACAACTTACTAAACATAATATCCTCCTGCAACCATAGTGTGTGTGATCAATTGCGTGTAAGATATATAAGCAATTTAAGAATCAAGTTTATTTATCATGAAAGTTGTTGAATTTTAAAGTTTAATCAAAATTATTATAAAGTAATCACAAATTTTATTTTACATGGGAATTTTATAATTTCATAAACTAAGAAGAAAAAAGGGCATGTCAAAACATTCAATATGTTTAAAAGTATGGATTATATATCATTATTAAAATTTATTCATGATCATGTTTGCACAACAACAATATATATTCATGGAATTAATACTATAACTTAAGATAAGATTTTGAATAATTAAATATTTATAAAACTTAAACGGATATAAGACCACATAATGAGGAAGAGTTACAATTACACGAAATTTTGACATTTAATTCCATGTCTTTCATATTTAGATGTTGGATATCTTAGATTATTCATTTTTGAACTTATGCAATCTAAGCTTTTATTGATATGCCTTTGTTGGTTCTCCATTAGACATGCCTATAATGAAAACCTCTTACATTAAGGCACCTAAACAAGGTTAGGTTATAATATTAAAGACAACTAAAGTCTATGTTTTTTTAGGTGGTGATGGATGCAAATTAGGGCCTTCAAGAATTCACATATGTGACGATGAACTTATAGTTTAGATAGCTTTTTTATAAATGTGTATATATACAATGTCATAACCCAACCCGATAAGACCCACAAATGAAACAGATCCTATCATGTTGGCTTGCAACAAGTCAAACCCAATATCAAAGTTTTGAGAAACTTTTCATATGTTTTCTTCCAATATAATATAGAAAACCAACAACATAAAATATAACTGCTAATAAATGTCAATATAAAGAAAATAACTCAACCACAAAATTTATTTTTATTTCTCATCAAAATGCATCTATAACAATTACATTATAGTGTGTGTCTACATACTGACCTATATAACAAAAAAATTTAAATAACTAGCCATTATGGGCCTCTGAAAGGATATCGCTAAATGGGCACAAAATGCAGATGGTATGATCGCACTATCCCATAGGACAAAACGGTCGTAGGCCTTTGCACTCTTCGCAAGCGAGCCAATGGGAGGGTAGATGAGATCATACATATGATTAACCACTGAGGATAGCTGCTTTCACCTACGCACCTCGATGAATAATGATATGTATAACCTAATCAAAGTCACGAGAATTTTCCCATTTGATACATCAGCTCAAGTTGGGTTTATTTCATGTGGGATTCAATTCCCCACGGGCGCAAGCCCCCATGGTTAATTATATCTTATGTCGGGACCTAAAAAGACTCTCGATTAAGGGTATACATTATTCTCTTATATGATATTGGCACATATGGAGGAGTCTAGGAGCTTCCTATTCAGAGGGAAGAAAGACTCAACTTGGCTTAGTCAACATGCATGGTTCATATCATCATCCAAGAGGGCTAATGTAGGGAAACAAATTGAAGAAAGATAACACTGCACTCTGAGCATACAAAAAAGAAAGATGGAGGTGGAGACATCCATGTGACGTAGATAGGTGTGATTTATAGTCGTTGAAGGATAAAGGACTTACCTGCCGATGAGGCATACTACGGGATACTGATAGTAGTAGCTTTCAACCCTAAATTTAGAATGGTTTTAGTATTCTACGCATAATACTAATACCCATATTCTAGCTAATGCATTCTATATTTATATCCTTCCTAAAAAGGAAAGTCAGCTAACCACCTAGCGTATAAAATCTATATTATCCATTCTTTATGAAAGATGGATGGGGGGCTACGTCTTTGGAAATTAAGGCCGATATCTAAACTCTACCTGTAGGCAGGGAAGCGACTAAATAAGGAAAGAGAAAATGCATTAAGAGCATGCGACCCCGAAAAACCTCTAGCTCATTTCCTAGATCGTTATCTTTCTATACTACTTTATTTCTAAAATTTTGAATTTTAATCACGAGTAGAAGAATTTTATCACTGAGAAACTAAGAAATTAGGCATATTATATATATATATAAACCATAACAAAAAGTATGTCATTTCTACTGTGCAAAAAAGTAAACACATCATCAAAACAAACATCAACCAAAGAAAAAAGTATCTAAAATTCTATATCAAGTGTCATATAATATACAACCTAAAGTCCGCAGAGAAGTAATGGTTGTCAGACTTTACCGACAATAACCTAGATTCTAATCCTACAGAATGATGTAAATCTTAAAAAAAAATCATGTATTTTTTATCTTGACCTTAGTCTTCTAGCTTCTCTATTGGTCTCTTTTCTTCAACTTTCTCATAGTATGTTCTCTAGAAGGATATCCAAATGAAAAAGAATTCCATGTAAGGGGCTTTATTTTCTCTTTGGATCCATTATATTTAAAATGCTTTATTTTTTCTTCTTAGCATTGTATGAGCATGACCATCTATAAAAGATATTATAAGTATCAAAATTACTCCTAACATACATGTAATATATCGTCAATCACATCATAGAGATAAAACAGTAATTAAAACCATTTTCACAGTAATTATCATAAAAAGCTAAAATAACCAGCATGCATGTCACATGTAAATTGCCACATCACAAAAATAGAAAGGAAAAAATCACCAGCCTAATCTAAAACTAGAAATTGTGTCCTAATAAATAGTTATATGTGTGTAGTAGGTTGTATGGTCTCGGGTATGTCCTATATTGGATAACTAGTTCAAGTTATTTGTGATTTGATTTATTGAAGGTCAAAGAGAAATTTTAATTAAAATTTAAATATTAGTGTCTTGAGGTCAATTTTAATTAATTTATTTGGTTGGTCAATTTTAATGTTTATAATAATATTCCTTAAAATTTAAGTTGAATTAGTAAATTTTGGAATGCCTGGGTTTATCATATCCGCTAGATCAAAGGGGTCCAAAATTAACCTTTAGAATCCAACTAAGTTATGGAGTCCTAGTATGTTTATTAAATATTAGATCCTTTGGGGAGTAATTAGACTTTAAGTTTGCTAGATTTGGAGTTTATGATTTTTAATAGTCTGGCATAGTTATTGAACTATGGTTGACCAAGGAGTTGACCTTTTTTATTTAGGCTGATTTCTAAAATATTCATATTTTTAATAAATACTAAATTTTAATTAGAGTTGAATATTTTTTAATTTAGTTAATTTAATTTTTTTTTAATTAGTTATAATTTTTTAAAGTTTGGATATTTGATGAATTATTAAAAATAACTTAATTAAGTGTATTTTAGATATTTTCATTTAAATGAAGTCCAAACTTCTTGGGATCACCTCAAAAAGTTAGGAATAACAAAAGAAAGTGTTTTCAAGTGTTTGAAATTTTTTTGAAATTTTTAACATTTTTAATTAATTAATTCAATTAAAGGATAATTTTTAATTAAAATTAAATTAGTATCTAAATTAAGGTCTAATTGAGGAGCTTTAAATTTTATTGAACTAAGAATTTAATTCTAAAGAGCTTAATATATTATTTGCAATTTTTGGGTTTAATTTGGTTTTATTATAATTTTATGAAATTTTGGAGTTTAATTAAAGGAGTAAATTAGGGTTAAATAATTAAGTGACTTAAAGGGTACTAAAAATTTCTAAAAAATTTCTGAGGGTCTTAAATGTCACTAAGTTTAAATGGTTTAAGTTTAATATCATTTGGAGTTGTATCCTAATCCATAGAAGTTCTTTAAGTTAATATCCTTAAGATGACACTAGGTTGAATGGGTTCAAATTAAGTGTCATGACTAACCTTTGAATAACATAGGTGAATGAAACACACAATTATAAACCATATCCTTAGAACTAAGAGAAGCCTAGGCTAAGTACTTATGCATCTTAAGCATGTAAAAATTAAACACTAATTAATATGACTAATTATATGATTAGTGAATAATTGGAGTATAATTATTCACTAATCTTTCCCCATTAATTCCATTCACATACTCAACCTATATTTAAGATTTCAAAGAGATCTCTCAATATTAAAAAAAATATTAACATATATATAATTTTAAAATAAAATATATAAATATATATATATATATATATAATATATATATAATTGTTACATATGAAGAATTAATAAAGTTTTAAAATAAAATAATTTTAACATGTTATTGGGAAGATCCTTTGATCATTTAAAATAATTTGCAAATAATTTTTTATTTTAAATATTTAATATAATATTAATTAAATATTAAGATAACTAAATAATTAAAATAAATTACATTTTGAATTTTAAAATTATTTTTAAATTAAAATACTTGATTTTTTGAAAATTTTAAGATATTGCATTTATATTATGATTTAAATTGAATTTCTTTTTTAATTTTAAAAAAAATTTAAGATTAATTCAATTATATAAATTAATTTAAAATTATTTGATACATAAAATATTTCTTAAATTTAATTTAACTAAGCCCTTAAAATGTTTCTAAAGTTTTCAAATATTAAAATAATTTTCTTTTATATTTTTAAATTATAATAATTAATTTATTTAAATCATTACTTAAATATTTAAAGATTTGATTAATGAGAATAATCAAAAATTACAATATATCTTAAACTAATTTTAATTTATTATTAACATAATTAAAATAATTATTTAATAATTAAAAATATTTTATATGAAACTTTTAAAATAAAAAATATTTAATACTAATTAATTAAATATCATTAATTGTTCAAATATTTAAATAATATAAATTATTTAAAATCACATTAGTATTTTGACTTAAAGTTTTAGTTTGAAATAATAAAAATATTTTTAATAATTTAATTAAAATATTGAAAATAAAATTTGGAATTTTTTTAAAATAAATAGATTATTTTTAAATAAATTTAATTAAAAAATGTAAACTATTTAAATTTTGATAAATAATTCAAAATAATAAATATTTTTTATTTATTTTTATTTTAAATAAAGTATTTAAATTTTGAGAAATTTGATACAAAATATTAATTTTTTGGATTTAAATTTAATTTTAAATATTTTTTGGAATACAATTAGGTTTAAAATAATTTAAAAAAAACTAATTTTTAATTTATTTAAAAAGTTTTGGAGGCAGCCATGCCAAGTGACTCACTTCAATTAGGGGATCCAGACCCGTGGGCGACGCTTAATCTTTAGCAATGATTGCACTGCTGCACAATCATAGCTAATGATTGATGGTGGTGCAAAAATGATTAATGCCTAACTTAACCACATCAACAAAACATGGTAGCCATCTGATCACCCATTATTTGGAATGAACGACCAAGATTTCACTGGACAAGTAAATATACCATGACATATAATCACAGTTGGAAAGAAAACCATGAAATAGCTCGATCTGTTGATTGAGCGATCAACGGTCCATAAAACATATAGAAGTGCACATTTGAATAACACCTAATTGGGTTTTTTTTGCTCCGTTATTGGAAAATACTCAATAATTTGATTTAAAATTAAACATTGGATACACATGTGAAGAACATTAGCGTGGAGTCATTTAACTATATAAAACGTGCTTAATAAAAAGTTATATTAATCAATATATATATATATATATATATATAATATATATATAATATATAATATATATAATATATTAATATATTATATATTATATATTCTAAATTAGGTTTAGGGATTTTGCCAAAAATATCCAATAGATTTGGGAGATCTCATGCTTGTTGCATCTATTTGAAATCCAACGCTCCTATTTGTTAGAAGAAATTGTGGGCTCGAAAAGCTTTAGATTGTGAGATCTGAGCCTTGGATGTCCTAGGTGTTTAGTTCGCTGGAATCCCATCGCTGGAGAGGTTTGACTGGCTGGATTTGAGTGGGGAGATATGAGGGAGTTTCTAGAGAGCTCAAATAAATGAGGACTTGGGCTTGGGGAGGCTTTGGGAAAGAGTCTTCAAGATCTAAAAAAAAAGGTCCCTTTTAATGAGGCATTAGGCCTCTATTTATAGCCTTAACCCTAGGATGGATGAGCAGGATGCTTCCTAGGGTTAATTAAGTGAGATCATAGCATTCTTGGTTGTGTTTTGGGTCAAGGAGAGACTTGGGGGTGTTTACGAGTCAAGTTTTTTACCTAAATAGGTCAATTTTGACCAAATTAAGGTCGAGTTAATCAAGTCAATTATTGATTAGGTCAATACGGTCAATCAAGCCTAAATTAATTAGGAATTGAGCTTAAGGGGATTTAAATTTGATCTAAATTCAAATAGGGGTGACTTGGACTAGCCTGGTCAATTTAGGTTGACTTAGTTAACCAGGTTGACCCAAGACCTAGGTCTAGACTCAACACATTTATTTTGACTCACTGAACCTATTAGAAGGGGTCTTAGGGTTTGACTTGATCAATTTGATCAAGTCAACCCTCTTGACACTAGTCTAGTGAAAAGCAAGGTCAACAATCATAATTGTATGAAAATAAAAAGAGAAATACCTACACAAACTCAAACATGTCAAATCTTGAATATACTACTTAATTGACCCCTTCCCTTTCCTAGACCCTAAAATAGATTGCAAATAAACTTTAAGCTAATATAGCTCAGCTGGCCACACTTACCGATCTAAATTTTCAAATAAATCACTTATTACATTTAACTAAATTTAAAAGTAATTCATAAAATATAATATATTAAGCTTGGTATTACTTATAGATATGAAATTAAATAGAATGTACACTGAAAGTAAATAAACACACATTTCTTATACTACTTAAAAAATAACAAATTTCCCTCAATCCCTTATATCTATAGTCAATATAGAATTAAGATAATTCTGAACCTTATAATGTAATACCCTAGAATCAAAATTGGAAGAATTATATTTTTTTATCTCTTATTTAATCTATCTTATATAAGACCATCAATGTAAATCAATCCAGCTAAAGCGAATCTAAAAATCAAATTCATCAAAAGCTTGTGCTATATTCATTCATCTAAATCTAGTTTACAATAACCAAGATATCACTTATATCATCGATCCATCTCAATAAGCTCATGGCTATACGAGAATTAAAAAAATGTAGAAATCAAAAGAAAACATGAATATATGATATTCTCATTTCATAAGATAGTGACCCCTTTATTGACCTTAAATCAATCAAATCTATATAATAAGTACACAGCCCAGCAAGCAACCAAAACCCACCATTATATTTAATGAGATATTTCAATAATCAATATGCATGCTTAACTCAATCAATATAAAATCAATGGCCATCGATAGGAAATCAGCAATCAATATCAATATGTCAATAAAAATCAATACGATTAGTCAAGCAAAAGCATCTAAAGAAGAATAAGAATCCTTAAAAAATAATAAAAGCCTATATAGAAATGTCAAATAATGTGCAGTAAAACATACTCGATCATCTATCAATTATATTGATGCAAATGATTCGATAATCTATTTTTTATTAGTAATATGTTATGTATACATGTCTATTAGTGTGTCAAACCAATGTACTATATCAATATGCCTATCAATGTCTATAAGTATATCTATCATCTACTATGTCATATTGCATCATTTTTAATATTAGTTTTCTCTGTCAATTAGTTCATATACTATCATATAAATATAATTATGAATACAATTATAAATAGCAAGATAGGACATTCATCGCTAATATGATATTTTTATTCTTTCATCTATCATTCATGAGTCTTATCAATTGTTCATTATGTCATCATCAATATATTATCATGGCATCATCATTACAAGTGGATTTTATAAAGAGTAGTCACTCTTTATTCATTGTCATAACTCGATCAACCAATTATAAGTTAATATCCATGATTACACCATAAATCTTCTATTTTAAGGAAAGTTCGTTACCCCCCCCCCTTCCCCCTCCCCCTTCTGCATAAGATATTATGTTTTAAGAGTCAATCCGTATTAATTATAGTGTTAAAAACTCATCTTCTTTTCTTATATATGAACATTTATCTTGCATCGGTCAATATCATGCATCGGTCAATATCTCTGCAGGAAATCTAATTATAATTTATTTTCTTTACAAAAATCATATCAATCAGGTAAATTTTAATAATATTATAGTCAAAATGCTCATATAATTCAAAATATCATATACAAAAAGTAACATGGTGAAAGTACAGTAAATCAGGAGAAAGTATATATTTATCGATGCAGAGAAGATTAGATTCATTAAACTCAAAATCTTTAAAAATTAGAGTAGGATTTAGGTTATCTACTACAAGTAGAATAAATCTCATAATAGAATTGGTTGATGAAAATGAATTGAATTCCTTTCTCCCTCTTCTCTCTTTCCTCCTCCCCTTCCTCTCTTCCTTCCTTGGCAAGCCCAATGGCGGGAATGAGAGCATAGCTGAGTGGAGAAGAAATGAATATAAAAAATATTTTTTAGTGCCTAGCACCACACAACACTCCCATGACAACGCCATAATGTTGCATGTAAAATAGTACTACACTTAATTATTTTTAGAAATATCAAAGAGTTTACCACAACGGTGCCTATTTCCTGCAATCTCCTAATGTTGATGTGCTCGCCAACAAAATGTCGTAGACCACTAGCTCAAATCTTTAATTTTTAAATATTTTCATTTTAAAATCATTTTCACAAATTCTAGGTTATTACATGTGACTCACATGCTACCATATTAGAAAATAGGCCCTTATTCCTAAAAATTCTTAGTATCAGAACATAATGTGCATATAACACCAAAATAAAATATGTATAAAACACCATAATGTTTGTTTAACACCATAATAAAACTTCCTCCAAACCCATCATATCTTCCATAATCACACATTTCAATCAAATAACTATATAATTCATTTCATTGTAGTAAAAGAAATATAAGTAAACTTATTTCAAAATATAATAGAAGGCTTTAATGGGAGGCATCGAAATATATTACTAAGCATAAATTCACTATATTGAAATATAACTAAATTACCAAATATTTTTATAGCATTATTTTGAAGCTTTAATTTTACTATAATATTATTTTTCACTTTTATAATTATTTACATATAATTAAAATGATGCATTTTTTTAAACCCCCATTGTAAATTTTTTAGAAAATATATAAATATCCAGAATCATCTTCTCTATAACATACAAAAAGTTATACAATGAATGTTTTGTAAAGGTTAAGTTATCCCCATTTTTTTGCTAACAAAATTATAAATTAAATCATAATTTTCTAAAATTCTTATTTTTGAAAATAGAAATAGAAAAAATGCAACCTACCTTGAGTCAAATAACTTTCAGAACTAGACTAATAGCAGAAAATGACCTGAAGTGGCCCTAAATTGATTTTATGTCACTAAAATTCCTCCTCCTCTTTCTCTCTCTCTCTTTAGTCAGCTACTTTGATTTGGTGATGTGAGTGTAATAATAAAAAATAATATTCTTAATATAAAAATTTGTTCGGGTACCACAACTCCCAATTGTGTGTGCCACAGTGCTCCCTCCTGGAGCCCACAACTTTGACACCTCTAGGTTCAGCATGTGGGTTAACTTTTTTTAACGTAATTGGAAAAATATAAATATTTGAAATTTTGTATTTTAAATTCATTTATATGTATTTGGAAGTGTTTTAATGGTTGAAAAAGATGACATATGTTCTAAAATCAGTCCTAAAGGTTTAGAATGCATTTAGCGAAAATTGAAAAATGTCATTATTTGAGTGCCACAATATTAGGTGTATAAGCATCATGGTGTTGATATAATGACATGCACTAAATAGTGACATTTTAGCAATGTAGTCTCCGATTTTAGGGATTTTGAACTAGCACCACAACATTAGGTAATGGCTCAACAGTGTTAGGCCATTATCTGCATTTTTTTTTATATTTTACAATCTATTATTTCATTCATTTGGTTGTTGGAAGCTGATGTTGGTGAGAGAGAGAGAGAGAGAGAGAGAGAGAGAGAGAGAGAGAGAGAGAAGGGTTCTATAGAGAGAAACTCCATATGACATTATTCTCGTATCTCGACTTGGTAAGTTCTATAGTGAAATTCAACATTATTTCTTCTCATTTCTACTTTGGAATAGGCAACAATCGTAGAAAACTTCTGGTTCGCTAATATTTTGCTTTCACTAATTGAAAGGACTCACACTTAATGATAAAATTTGTCACTTCTTTTTTTTTTTCAATCCAAACCACCATAATATACCTTTCAAATCACTACACATTTATTACTCTTCGATGAATAATGTAGCTTGAATGATGAGATTTGTATAAAATAACTCATCTAATATCTCTGAAACTAGGAACCCATACTTTTATTCTTGTAGACAATAACACAAAAAGTTAGATACTCAAAATTTAGATTTCCTACCAGACTTGATCTAATCAATCATATTTCAAATATTCTATGTCTAACTTCTAGGTTTCTAAATCATTTGAATCATTCCTTAAAGAGATGGTTAAATAATCATCTGAGCTAGAATACAAGAATCCCGATCAATAGAAGGTATCACTTCTAATTATAGTTTCCATATATCCAGAATCAAATATTTATCAAAAGTGAGAAGCATGCTCGATATCCTAGAGAATTTTTTGCTTTAAGTATCAACTATAATGTTTGCCTTACCAAGTTGATATTGAATATTCAAATCATAATCATTAATTGACTCAAGGTATATTCTTTGCCTCATTTTTAGATCCTTCTAAGTAAATATATACTTTAGATTCTAATGATCAATGAAAATCTCACACCTTATTCCATACATATAGTCTCTAGATTTGTAATGCAAATATAATGATAGCAAGCTACAAATCGTAGGATGAATATATCCTCTCATGTAGATTCAACACTTGGAATAATAAGCTATAAATTTTCCTCACAACTTCAGAAAGTAACATAATCTTTTCAGTGAAGTATCAGTGAATACTTGAAATCCTTTCGTACTAGATGAAAGATTCGAACTGGATTATATATTAAATAGTTCTTTAGCTTCTGAAAACCTACCTCATAATTAGATGTATGGATAAAATCTATTGACTTGTGAGTCAATCTCGTACAAATATAAGAAAATCCTTTCACCATTTCCTATAGTAGCCAGCCATGCCTAAAAAGTTGTGTACCTCAGATATAGTAGTATGCCCTAGCCAATCAACAATGCCTTAAACTTTTTGAGGAATTATAGAAATACCTATGTTTCTAATCACATGTCTTATAAAAGAAATACTTTTCAGCTAGAACTCACACTTGGAAAACTTAGCATACATTTGATGCTACTTCAATATCTCCAAAAAAATCGTTTATGAGTCACATGTTCTTCTTCAGAAGTAGAATAAAACAAAATATTTTTTATTAAAATGGTTAGGAACTCATCCATATTCTCTCAGAATATTCTATTCATCAGATCTATGAAAATTACAGGCGTATTAGACACCCCAAAAGTATGACTAAAACTTATAGTATCTATATTAGGTACTGAAAGTAGACTACGCCATATCTACTTCTCCCACCTTCACCTAATAATATGCATATCTTATATCAATCTTAGAAAATATAGGTGATCCTGCAAGCCGATCGAATAAATAATCTATCATTAGTAGGTGTATTTATTCTTAATTGTGACTTTGTTCAATTTTCTATAGTTAATATATAAAATAACATCAAATTTATATATAGGCAATCAAATCAGACTAGAACTCAACTTCTTATAAGATATCTCTATGTCACATAAATATACCCTACTGCAACATAACATCCCCAATCAGCAAAGTAATAGACGAACACTACAGGAAAACAGCTCATTTCCTGCTGAATTTTTGGCAAAAGTAAATTCGGTCATAAATTCCGACAGATTTTTTGATGGATTTCTGACAGAATATTTCTGGCGAATTTCCATCGAATTTTTTATGGATTTTTTTATTGGATTTCCAGCAAATATATTTACGACGGAATTTTCGGCAAATTTATGATGGAAATTAAAAAATTATGTTACGTATTTATAACATATTGTTAAATTAAATATTTGTATATTTAAAAATAACATAATTATTTATATTAATAACTTAATTATAATAAAATAAATTAAAATTATAATTTAATTATTTAATGACCAAAAATAAAATTGTTTAAATTATAATTAATTTGTATAATTATTTATTTTGTTAAACTAAGTTAAATAATTTAATAACTTATTATCAAAATAAATTATTTAAATTAAATTAACAAATTTAATAATTCATTATTAAATTAAATTAGTTATTTTTATCTGTTAAAAATGTTTTTACTTCTAAAATAATAATTACTTCTAATATTAAAAATTTCAAATTTAAATACACAAAAGTATAAATTTTAGCAGATTTTTCTTAATGGCCAACTAGTAGGTGGTATGCATGCACGCACAGGAGGGCGGGGTTCAAACCCCATCGTAGGAACTAAGCTTGGGCATGCGGGTGGGCTAGCGTACGAGACACTGTGCTGGGGATTTTGGGGGGGCTGGAGTGCGCAACATTGGCTTGGTTGGGCCGGTCAGGCTGGGGGCAGCGATCAGCAGTCTGACAGGTTTTAGCGGGCTAGTTTAAAGACTTTGGATGGGCTGGGTACAGTGTCCTAGCTGGCTAGATTTTAATTTTTAACTTTTCAATTTCTATTTTAATTTTTTTATTATTCTAGTGAAAAAATAATCCGTCAAAAATATTTTTTCGACAAATTTTTTTCCATAAGTTCGCCGAAAACATTTACAACGAATTATTTTGCGTCAGAAGGGTTTTTCCGATGCCCGTCTAACCGGCAAAAAAATTTCCGCCGGAAATTATTTCCGACGGATTTTGGCCATTTTTTCGGCAGAAATGGGCATCGGGAATTGAAATTTTTCTTGTAGTGAAAGTGAAAGGTAGAAATATGGAAAATAAGTTCAATAAATCAAAGTAGTGCTTAAAAAAATTAGCGATTAGCTTTAGAATTAAAAAAAAAAAGTGATAGAGAAGATAAAAAGTGTATATTGTACCTATAATACCTACATCATTTAAACCTTGAATATTCTGCTCTTATTAGCCTAGCCATTGGCTCTCAGCCTCTTTATCTAACAGAAAAAAAAAACTAAAGATACCTTCCTCTCAAGTGGACACAACTTGCTATCAAATATCTTCTCCAGCCTCCTCAGTTAATCCTCTACTACTCTACGCTCAACAGAGCCCTCAAATCTCAGAGGCTTCAATCTCAAAAACAAATGTGAGTGCCCCTATATATTATCAGATCAACTAAAAAAATCATATTACATGCTTCAATCATCAGCTGAGCTATCAAACTGGTAACTTGAGAAACAACATTAGAACTAAACGCATGGATGATACTCTATGTGGATGCTACCTGATTGGGACTCTACCTGTCTGTTATATTTAGGTTTTGTGTAATAACCCAAATTTTGATTTTGTTATTTTTTATGGAGTCATTATAACTCCAAATCATAATCCATCTTCACCATGGTATTTTGATTGTAATATTTTACTTACACAAATTTTTCATAATTTTGGGGCATCACAATTGATATCAGAGCATAGTTGTTCGAAGAATTAATTGTTACTAGAGCTGTAGGATTTGATTGAGAGTTGGGTAGGATGGATAGTTTAATGTGTATTAGTTTGCATTCATAATTGAATGACACGTGTTAGATGAACTGCATGCATGACTGTATGATTTTTTATGAGTTTTGATTTGATTTGAATTTGATTATTTGGATTTGATTTATATTGATTTTATGCCCGAATCCTTAAGGGAAACGTCTGGGATGACATTTTTTTAAGGTGGGTAGGTTGTAATAACCCGGATTTTGATTTTGCTAATTTTTTCTAGAGTCACTATAACTCTAAATCGTAATCCGTCTTTACCATGGTATTTTGATCGTAATATTTTACTTACACGATTTTTTTTTATAATTATGAGACATCACATTTTGTAAATCCATAATCACACTAAACACAAGAATGAACATACATGCACATGAAAATAAACATAAATGAATGCCAAGACATACCCAAAACTATATCACTTAACTTAATTCATATAGCTCTATTTTATAATCTATTCTTTAAAAACTATTATCCTAATACCAAAAAGGGGCTATCACCCAACCTAATAAAACCTATAAACGGAGGATGTCCTATCATGTTGGCTTATAATAAGCTAAAAAAATGCCATTGTGGCATTGAATCTTCTGTTTTATAGTAATTCTTGATTCAACATAAGATACTGCGGAGCTCTGTGGTGGCCTGGAACGGTACCCACTAAAATGTATTTATATTTATATTTTTCCCACTCCCTCTGCTCTCACGCCTCACAGTGTTAGTTTGCTGTGGAACGGATAAAAAGGGGGTGGGGATGGGGAAGGAGGAGAGAGAAAAGGGACAAATATTATTTTTTGATGATTAAATTGCTTTGGCGCTTTTGTGATAATTTCTCAGATCTAGTTAGGTGTTTGTTATCCTATCTCTATTTTTAAAATTTTTGATTTATACCATCTAATTTATTCTAAATTGAATTTATTTTATTTTCCTTGGATTTAGTGAACTTCTATTGCATAACTTTTCATATATTATTGTACTGATTATTCCGAACATTTTAACTAGTTGATTGTGTGATTTCACCAGATAAATTAAAAGTTATTATATGATTTGTAAGAATAAAAATTTTAATATTTTAATATAAGTATACTATTAATATAAACATTATGAATGAATATATAAGCATGATTGATTAATGTTGGTTATTATTACTATAATAATAATAATAATAATATTATTATTATTATTATTATATTGTGATAATAATAATATGTGAAAATGTTAAAAGTTGGTGAAATACTGACGTTGACTGAAGACTGATTGGACTATACAGGATGGTGGGCCGACATGGTTTCTTTTATAATGTGATTTGGTGTTATCCTCCACTAATTCATGATATTTACTAATTTGGAGTTATAAAGAGTTATTACTGTACCGACAAGAGAGGAGTGACAACTTTATGTACTAAGATACCAGTTATTAATTACTGATTACTGGAAAACATCATGCAAGCTAGAAATCTTTACTTATTTAGTGTGGTTATTGGAATGTATGTTACTACACTATTATTACTATACTATTTTAATATTATATTGATTACCATTTACTGTTATTGCTATTATTTTACTATTAATGCCACCAATTTTATGGATACTAATACTATTATTAACATTACTGATACTGTTACTAATGTGATTAATGATGCTGATAATATTATCGATGATACCGATAATGTTACTATTACCATAATCAATCACTGTTTACTGATTTACTATTATTGAGCATGTGATACCGAGCAAGTGACATTGAACATGTGTTATAAGATAATTGAATCTCATGTGTATATTGATTTAATTATACTTCATTGCTATATATTCTGACATTTTTTATAGATGTTTCTATTTTATTGATTTCTATAATTTCCTTATTGCTACGACATATTATTTAGGGAAGATTGTTTACTACTTATTTGATTCAACCTCTGTACTAATTTATGGATCTACTAATCTAACAACCTACTAGTCACTGGTTTATTGATTATATTATTTATATATTACACTATTTTATTTGCTTCTATACAATACAAGTATTTACCATTTTATAGATTTTATAGCTACTATATGTGTTTACTATTTTTGCACAAATTTATGTTCATATTGACTTTTACTGTTATGAATTGATTAGTGATGTGCATAATACTTTTTTTATCGTGCTTTGAGTTCAATTATAGGATTTAGTGACATGCTGATTTTTTATCTCATTATATGTAATTTAAATGATTTCAAGTCAGAGAAGAGAATTGAGAGTGTGAGATTGAGCAGTTATAGGATTCTCTATATTTTTCTATTATTTTGTTTAGTTATTCTTTTGTAATCATGAGCAGATAGACTTTATATTATATATGATTATATAACACTTAATTATTGTATATAATTTTTGTAGCATGAATATAAAATGTATATATATGTTTTGATTAATATAATGATTTACGCTGTTAGTTTATATTATTGATAAAAAAATAGATAACTCTAGTGGTCATTATTGTTTTTTTTTAAGGTAAAAAAAGAATTATTCTAAATTTGATTTTGGGGCAAGACAATTATAATAGGGAATAAACTCCCACAAACATCATGAGCTCTTGGAGGCATCTATAGAAATCCATCATAATTATAATATTTTAACTCTCTCTAGAGTTAATAAGTCATACTCATGATGAACTACAATAGTTTGGTGGTGCTTCCTTTGTCCAGTAGGTTGAAGCTTCCTTTTTATAGCCATCAGAGTGTCAGTGTCTTATGAGGAGAATAATACTTAATATTGAGCGAGGATTAATGATAGTGATTTTTTATTATAGGGTGAGTCTACTGACTTGGATTGTGTATAGAGATACAGAGCCCCATACAGATATGATTACCAATACAAAATGTATAGAGGTATATAGGTATTAAGAGGAAATTGTGGTGGTCCCTTGATTCTGATAATTTTTTTTTTGGGATTTTTACATACATAGCACCTAAAACTATGAAAAATACATATTAAACACATAAACTATCATATTTACTTATATACCACTTAAAACTCCCATTTTCATCTATTCTCTTACGCTGTTTGAGCCCCATGTAAAAAGCCCTACCGCACGTCCTCTTCCCTTCAGTCGCGAGAGAGTGTATTGTCCGTCCAAACACTTCCCTTCTTCATAACGCATCATATTCCCTTCGTCTTCCCCTCGGTCGTGAGTCCAAACCCTTGCCTTCTCTGTTGCATTTGAAGGTTTCACACGAGTCACATCTTTCCTTGGCCTCACATCTTCTCGGTCGTGTTCGAAGATCAATCGGCAAGGTTTGTTGTTTGTGTTTTACATTTTATGCATGAAGGATGGTTCTAATTTTTTTTCACCATATGAATGTCTTTGTTGTTATTTATTCTTCTTCTTCTCCAATCAATCACACTTCACCTTCTCCACGACTCACCTATAGGAACCAAAAACCTATTGAAATTAGTCTACCTTACCTCTTCTCATCTTTATATATATATATATATATATATAGTAAATATAACAAGATAACAGTAGCAACAAAAGGTTGAAGTGGCTGCAAACAATAATAAGACAAATGCAGATGCCAACTTTTGGTTGAGAACAGAGCAGCTTCTTGCGTCTCTACTCTTATCAAAACCATCCGCATATGAGGGAATCCTTCAGAAAGTTGGAAACCTGTGAGGAATTTTGCAGCTCTTCAAGATCAGATAGGAGTAGTGTATATGTTTAACTTACTAATATTTGGTAACTGATTTATTAGTTTTAATGTTATGCATTACTGAAATTTGTCAAATTTTCATTCTGAAGGTGTATTTTAATAGCTTCTCAAGCCATGCAGCCATTCTACAATGAGTTCGAGCTTGTTTGTGGCTCCAATTAGAAACCTAAGTAATCGAATATATTATCATTGCAATTTGCAATGTACAATATATACGTTATACAAATTGCGTAGTTATGGAAGAAAATTCCACAGATGCTCTTGGAATAGATGAGAAGGAGATTGTCATTTTTTCAGTGGTGTGGTGAAGTAAATGATTCACATAATAGTGTACAAGTTTCTAAAACCAGCCCAACTCAAGTTGCTTTAGTTAGAACCGACCTTGTACAAATAAAAATCTTGTTGATTATTGTGGTTATTTTAATTTTGATTGTACTTGTCGTTGTGAAATCTCTGCCCACGAGCTATAATTGTAATTGTTAATTCACTTTTTCAATTGAATGACGCAGAATGTTCATTGCCAATTTTTCATTTGAATGAGAAGTCTCTCTTTTCTTGATATTAAAAGAACAATTGCTTGGTAATATTTTTTTCACAATAATGCTAGAGTTCTGAATTGTTGTTGAAGTGATAGACATTGATTTGATAAAAATCCCAAACAGGAGTGATAGCAGGCATGATCATGCTAGGCTGATCGTTCAAAGCTAGCATTCAAATGAATTACAAAAAATTTAATTGGATGTTTTTATCAGAAGTTTTGTTTGCACTTGATTTCAAACTTCAATTACAAATATTATTCTGAGAACTTTGGTTTGCCTCGGAGAATTGGTGTGCTGGGGAACTTTTCTTTGAAAATTCTGTAATCCAAATACACAAAGCTATCAGTCAAAACTAGCATTTAATGCAATTACTATGGGTAAAAGCCATCATTCAAAAAAGATTTTTATGTGAAACACAGCTATTCCAAAGACACACATAAATTAGTTTGGAAATATTGTTATCAAAACTTTATATTCCAAAGACTCACATCTATCAAAACAAAACTAAATTGAATCTAAACTACTGAACTATCAAAACTAAACTAATGCACCATATGTTATTAAACAACATATGTATGCCATAAGGTATGTTGTCGCGTTCAAATGAATGCAACACTGTGTATACATGATAGACCACTTAATTGCCAAAATCCACAACTACATTCCTTCCTCTTTATGTCCACCTCGTGTCTTTCATGAAGTCCCTCAACTTTAGCTCTGCTTGAAGTTGACTGGGGAATTATAAAATGCCTTTTTCCTTGTACTTATATCTCTTATGTAATCCTCTGCCATAGGTACTAGTTGAGCTCTCCAAGAGGCACAATTAATCTTTCTATAAGAGTGTTGTTCCATAAGCTTTCCTCTAATCATGTCAACCAAATCAACTACGAGCTTTCTTCTTGCTTCTTCAATCCATGCATAAAATGATTCAGACATGTTGTTCGTATTGTAGTGATTTTTAATGTGCTTTGAGAATATTGCCTTAGACTACTTGTATGACAACATATTCAAGTAAGAGTATACTTGTGGACTAATTTTAAAAATATCCTCAAGTTTCATGTACAAATCATATAGCTTGCAAGTCTTTGGGACTGTCCAAACCAGATTCTAAAATTTGTTGTCATCTTCACAGCGAAAGAGTTTTTTAATTTTCTTCCATAGGTGTCTTATGCACACTATATGCTCAACATTTGGGAAAATAAGCTTTATAGTTTCACCAAGGTCCTTCTCCATGTCGGATATGAAGGCTAATTGTTCATTTTCACAGCAAAAACTTTCCAACAAGTTTCTCAAGAATAACTCTCATGATTTCTTGGACTCCGATTCAGCAACATCATATGCTATTGTGTAGAGACCATTATTATCATCCAAATAATTTGTGGATAGTAGTACGCCAATATATTTTGATTTGAGATGGAAAGCATCAACTCCAATTAAATATCTACAACCGGCATTGAAACCATCAATGCACACATTGATTTCATGTGTGACTCAAGTAGTAGTAGCTTGATTGTTTCCGACTCTATTGACCCCAGGACATAAATGAGTTGATTCAATTTTTCTGATTTCGAAGGAGTGCCCATCATGACACAATGAAGCACGTACTCTCCATGGACAACCTCTGTATGCGCAAGTAATAGTTACTCTAAATTTGTCACTAGCCTGTATCTTTGTAACATAATTCTGTAAAATTGCATTATACTTAACTACTTTCATGAAAGTTTGGGAATCCTCAAATGTCAAACCAACACATAGATTATT
Source organism: Dendrobium catenatum (assembly GCF_001605985.2). Lineage (NCBI taxonomy): Eukaryota > Viridiplantae > Streptophyta > Magnoliopsida > Asparagales > Orchidaceae > Dendrobium > Dendrobium catenatum. The sequence goes on from NW_021374494.1 coordinate 41,986, forward strand.
TGCCTCATCAGTTTGAGGTATGAAGAACTCATCACATAGATCATCTACTACAATATCATTATTTTCTTCGATCTTTGAGCTAAACGGATGCATTTCAATTAATTGGTTGTCAATTTCAGTTTGAATGTTTTATGATTGAGACATATCTTTCTCATGATATTTCACTGCATCTGCCACCTAAAATATATTCCTTTCATAAGAACTGCCAAGCATGTCAAGTACATCTGAATCGCTTGAACCCAACTTGTAATCCTTAGGTGATATTGCATTCACATGATAGTGTAAGTCGAATGGTTGACCCCTTAGCCAATAACAATGTGATTCAACTCGTTCTTTAAGCAATAACAAACTGATTTCATCTCTTCGAAGCTTTAAGGTTTTCCGACTTCCACCCACATACTTCATTCGAGCTTGGCCCTGCACCTCACTCCAATACACCAAATTTGAGGACAATGCAACAAAAATGACTTGAATCCGTTTTTGTGTGTGCATATAATTAATGAGTTAGGCAAAGTGAAAAAAAAAAAGAATCAAAATGAGTTAGCCAAAGTGAACAAAAATCATACATTCCTCTCAGCTCTTAAACTTTAAAATCAGTTGCGGATTTTTACAACAACTCAAGTTAATTCGTATAACATGATATTCAACTACTCAATAATTCATATAGCATGATATAACAACTCAAAAATTACAGTTTCTTGTCAATTTAGAAAACTATAAAATTCAATTTTGATTTTTACAACAACTCAAGATATTTTTTATAGCTTGAACAACAACTCAAGATAACTCATATAGCATGATATTCAAATCAATTTTGAGTCAGAATAACGATAAGGTAACACTATCTGCTTGAGCGAAGAAGAGGCCACGATTATCATCAGAGAAGTTTTCACGCGTGAACAAGAACCTAGGGCACACGAATGGCTGGTTAGAAGAAATAGTTTCACGAGAAGGAGAATCTTTCACGCTGGAAGAAGGTAACACTACCTGCTCGAGCAAAGAAGAGGCCACAGTCGTCATCGTCCGAGAAGCTTTCGCGCGTGAACAGGTCGGGGAGTGGTTTTGACGAAAACGTTCGGAATGGTATTTCAAATGTTAGAAATGAATTTTAAGTGGTATATAAGTAAATATGGTAGTTTAGGTATTTAATATGTATTTTTCAAATTTTAGGTGTTATGTATGTAAAAATCCTTATTTTTTGGGACACTCATACCTTCCTTTAAAAAAAAAAAAAAATCTTCTTTATAAAATAGATCTGAATTTTTTTATGAAGATGATGACCTATCTTCGTCCTGACATAACTTTAAACGAATAAAACCAGGGCTTCTTCTAACAGCCCATGGCGTCAAGAAGGTCTTCTCGATCTCACTATAAGATCTTATCATCCTCTTTCTCAAAACCCCGAATAAACGAAAATCTTAACCCTAACCAAGTTCTCCTTAACGTCGAGCCATCCGTCCCTGATCCACTCCCCACGGTTTCCATCGCACCACCAGCCCCTCCCTCTGTCCTTGTCCGGTTCCTCCAATCTCATTTAGCACGCTCGTTCACAGCCGCTGATCTACTCCACTTCCTCCGCCGCCGCCTCCATCACCACCCTTTCTTTGCACCCTACGATCTCCACGTTTTCTTCTGGGCCGCCTCCTCCTCGGACTCCTTCCGCCATGACCATTCCACCTACGAGTACATGGCTCGGTCCCTCGCCGCCTCCTGCCGCCTCGACTATCTCCGCTTCCTCCTTGGCTTCCTTATCACTCATCCCTGTCCTTGCTCCACCTCCACTTCCGCCGGCGGGAGTATCTTCTCCTGCCCTCGTCTCCCTCACATCTACCGCGCCTCCATTGCCGCCTTTACCCGTGCTGGCCGCTTTGACGATGCTTCCCAGACCCTCGCAGATGCCCGCCGATCCATTGATGGGCGCCTCGATCCTGCCCTCTACAACCTGATCATCCATGCCTTTGCCCGCCGCGGTGATCACCGCCTCGCCGTCGAATGGTACAAGGCAATGATCAAGGATCGCGTGAAGCCTGATACCCATACCTTCAACATCCTAATTGATAGTGCCTGCCGGAATTCCGAGTTCAATTCCGCCGTAACCTGGTTTCGAGAGATGAAATTGAAAAACTTGGAGCCGAATGCAGTCAGTTTCAATACTTTGATCGCGGGATTCCTTAGGCAGAAGAGATTCAACGAAGGTATTGGTTCTGCATTGGAGATGCTAGACCTTGGCTTCAAACTGACGGCTTCCACCTGCGAAATTCTGATTCATGGGCTTTGCAGGGATGGAAGAAATCAGGAAGCATTTGAGCTTTTGATGAATTTCATGGCTAAGGGAGTGGTGCCAGACGAGTTTGATTGCTTGGTATTGATTGAGATGCTCTGTGCGGAAGGGAAAGCAGAGAAGGGATTGGAAATTCTTAGCTTGTTCTGGGAAAAGGGGAAGTTCGTCGGAGTGGTAACCTGCACTACTCTAATTGAAGGTTTGAGGAATTCAGGAAAACTGGATGAAGCTTATGGAGTGATGCAGAAAATGGTGGAGAAGGGAATGCTGCCTGATAGAATAACATTTAACTGTCTTATAGATGATCTTTGCAGCTTTGGAAGGACGATGGACGCTAATAAATTTAGAATTTTTGCTACAAGATATGGTTTTGATCCTAATGGTGCGACTTTCTCGATACTAGTACAAGGATTTGCAGGGGAAGGGAAGAAGAAGGAAGGGGAGAGGGTGGTGGATGAGATGTTGGATGCAGGGTTCATACCAAATATAGCCGTTTATAACCGGTTGATGGAGGATTTGCAGTTTAGTAAATGAATGAATTGTGATATGGGCTGGGAATGTTTCAAGTAAATTCTCAAAAGATGAAGAAGATTATAAGGTTATAGATGACATTCGTTTATATTCACTCCCCAAAACAAAATTCAAGCTTTTGAAACAAGAAAGAGGAATCCAAATGTACAACATTATAGCCCAAAGAGGTATTTAAAAGCTTTTAGGAACGTTATTAAAAGCGTATTTTAGAAGCGATAAACTATTCGTGTGAAATGGGTTGCTAGTCAAGCACAAGGCACAACAAAGTAGCCATGCCATTCCACTTTGGCACATCATGTAATAGATTTATGTACTCAGCTATGGCTCAATGAAATCTTTGTACATATTTCATTGCTTGGTTCAACATTTACCACAACAATCAAACACAAATATGCGTTTCTCCTTGCTATTTCTCATAGTCGTTGAGTTGTGGCTAATTGATTGTCTATTATCTCTTTTTGTGTTAGTTGCTTCTGGTTGTTCTTCTATTCTTGCTATCTCACTCAAAAGTTCACTCACAAGTCACAAATTTATTCTTGATAATGCTTCTCGATGCATCATCTTCATACTCTCTTGCTTCAAGTTATTTCACCTCTTAATTTCTAATTGGTCACTCAATAAGTATTCTTTTATCACTTAATTATTTATAGGGGGATTTGTGAATGGTTGGAAATTATTATTATTGAATATATGATTATATTTGTGAAAGCTTATTTTCTTGTATAGGTTAAGTTATAATTGATTAAATAATTATTATATATACATAATATATGTATATATGGCATATAAGTCATGAACATATAGTTAGTAAAAGCATCACTTTATTTTGCACATAGGAAAATCAAATGGGTAAAAAATCAAGCATTATCAAATTTGGATAAGGTTATTATAAATGAAAATTTCTCCATCATTTGATTCTTATGTCAATCCTCAAACTAAATATCTCTTAGATGAGGGACTAGCATAGGGAACTATTTCCAAAGCTTCATTTCCATCAAATATCTAGTTAATTTAAGGTTTGTTTGGGGTAGTTTTCTGATTGTTTTGCTTTTATAGGTTTTGTCATACTTTCATTTAGCCATTATTTTATTATTATTTTTCATCTATATTTGCTCGTGTGTAGTAGCTGTAATTGTTTGATTTTTTTTTTTAAATTATAATACCCATATTAACTTTAAAAACAATTATTTTTCTACAACAATTCTATAGCCACCTTTACAAAAAAGCTACATCTACCCCAAAGAGATATTGTGCTTCAATTAGGGGAGCAATTGTCACGACCCGACCCGACCGGGACGGATCCCGCCCGCACCGGGCCGCGACCAGCCAAACGAACAGACCAGGATCTGGTTTTGGAATTTGCTTTGGAACTGATTCTTCCAAATATTTCAACTCAAAAACAGACACACAGAGCTACTATGAAACATCAAATGCAGCAGAATAAATCATCTATATTTTTTCTTTTCCTCAAAACAATCATCTACAAATACAGTACATGGCTGACAGAAAGAACAAAGAAGAAAAGCCATGACTGTACAAAAATCAAAAAGTACAAAATACCTATAACTGATCAGACTCAGAACTCTAATCCAAGACCTCATTCCCTTTGCCAGAACCTGAAATCACGCAGAAAACAAGGGTAAGCTCAACAGCTCAGCAAAGCGACAAACTTCCAATCAAAACTTCCAGAATCCAAAACCAATCACTTCAAACCAAATCCGTACAGAAACCAGAACAGAATCAGACATATATCAAAATCGTGCAGATCAAAACGAAACAGATCAAATCAGAACAGATACGGACATATATCAAATCTATCAAATCAAAACAGATCTAAACGGAACAGATCAAACAGAACTGTATGGAAACAGAAGTCATATCAAATTAGATATCAGATAGTATTGTAATTAATAGCTAAATTCCCTGACACTGACAGAATCTCTACGGATTCTGGCCCCTTATGCCTCCCTTTGTGCTCACGGCACCAGAACAGATGTGCTTATAGCACCAGAATAGATGTGCTTATAGCACCAACAGAACAGATATCAGATTTCAGATTGAGCTCATTTCAGATTTCCCAGACACTAACTGAATCTCTAGGATACAGGCCCCATATAACTCCCTTTATATAGCATATACAG